>NC_047518.2:43177030-43392030 GCF_902827115.2 Pseudochaenichthys georgianus | reverse complement strand
AAATACCTGTACTTTCTACTTCTTACATGTTGAACTCAAATACCTGTACTTTCTACTTCTCACATGTTGAACTCAAATACCTGTACTTTCTACTTCTTACATGTTGAACACAAATACCTGTACTTTCTACTTCTTACATGTTGAACTCAAATACCTGTACTTTCTACTTCTCACATGTTGAACTCAAATACCTGTACTTTCTACTTCTTACATGTTGAACACAAATACCTGTACTTTCTACTTCTTACATGTTGAACTCAAATACCTGTACTTTCTACTTCTCACATGTTGAACTCAAATACCTGTACTTTCTACTTCTTACATGTTGAACACAAATACCTGTACTTTCTACTTCTCACATGTTGAACTCAAATACCTGTACTTTCTACTTCTCACATGTTGAACTCAAATACCTGTACTTTCTACTTCTTACATGTTGAACACAAATACCTGTACTTTCTACTTCTTACATGTTGAACACAAATACCTGTACTTTCTACTTCTTACATGTTGAACCCAAATACCTGTACTTTCTACTTCTTACATGTTGAACCCAAATACCTGTACTTTCTACTTCTTACATGTTGAACCCAAATACCTGTACTTTCTACTTCTTACATGTTGAACTCAAATACCTGTACTTTCTACTTCTCTCATGTTGAACACAAATACCTGTACTTTCTACTTCTTACATTACATTGCATTTAGCTGACGCTTTTATCCAAAGCGACTTACAATAAGTACATTCGACCAGGAAGACACAACCTTGAGGAAAACAGAATCATATAAGAACATCAGGTTTCAAAGAGCCAATCGTTTCAAGTGCTGCTCAACTGGCTAAGCCAGTCCTTTATTAGTATATAAGTGCTCTGTTAGCAGTTCTTTGTTAGTCATTCTATCGCTCGAAGTGGAGTCGAAAGAGATGAGTTTTCAGTCTGCGCCGGAAGGTGTGTAAGCTTCTGCGGTCCTGATTTCAATGGGGAGCTCATTCCACCATTTTGGAGCCAGGATAGCAAACCCACGTGTTTTTGCTGATGGGAACTTGGGTCCCCCTCGCAGCGAGGGTGCAGCGAGTCGTTTGGTTGATGCAGAGCGGAGTGCACGTGCTGGGGTGTACGGTTTAACCATGTCCTGGATGTAGGAAGGGCCAGATCCATTCGCAGCATGGTACGCAAGTACCAGTGTCTTGAAGTGGATTCTAGCAGTTACCGGAAGCCAGTGCAGGGAGCGGAGGAGCGGCGTGGTGTGGGAAAATTTTGGAAGGTTGAAGACCAGACGAGCCGCTGCATTCTGGATGAGCTGCAGAGGTCGGATGGCACATGCAGGTAGACCAGCCAGGAGGGAGTTGCAGTTACTTTCTACTTCTTACATGTTGAACCCAAATACCTGTACTTTCTACTTCTTACATGTTGAACCCAAATACCTGTACTTTCTACTTCTCACATGTTGAACACAAATACCTGTACTTTCTACTTCTCTCATGTTGAACTCAAATACCTGTACTTTCTACTTCTTACATGTTGAACACAAATACCTGTACTTTCTACTTCTTACATGTTGAACACAAATACCTGTACTTTCTACTTCTTACATGTTGAACCCAAATACCTGTACTTTCTACTTCTTACATGTTGAACTCAAATACCTGTACTTTCTACTTCTTACATGTTGAACCCAAATACCTGTACTTTCTACTTCTCTCATGTTGAACACAAATACCTGTACTTTCTACTTCTCTCATGTTGAACACAAATACCTGTACTTTCTACTTCTCAAATGTTGAACACAAATACCTGTACTTTCTACTTCTCAATGTTGAACTCAAATACCTGTACTTTCTACTTCTTACATGTACTGTACTTTCTACTTCTTACATGTTGAACTCAAATACCTGTACTTTCTACTTCTTACATGTTGAACCCAAATACCTGTACTTTCTACTTCTTACATGTTGAACACAAATACCTGTACTTTCTACTTCTAACATGTTGAACTCAAATACCTGTACTTTCTACTTCTTACATGTTGAACCAAATACCTGTACTTTCTACTTCTCTCATGTTGAACACAAATACCTGTACTTTCTACTTCTTACATGTTGAACACAAATACCTGTACTTTCTACTTCTAACATGTTGAACCCAAATACCTGTACTTTCTACTTCTCTCATGTTGAACACAAATACCTGTACTTTCTACTTCTTACATGTTGAACACAAATACCTGTACTTTCTACTTCTTACATGTTGAACCCAAATACCTGTACTTTCTACTTCTTACATGTTGAACCCAAATACCTGTACTTTCTACTTCTTACATGTTGAACCCAAATACCTGTACTTTCTACTTCTTCATGTTGAACTCAAATACCTGTACTTTCTACTTCTTACATGTTGAACCCAAATACCTGTACTTTCTACTTCTTACATGTTGAACCAAATACCTGTACTTTCTACTTCTTACATGTTGAACACAAATACCTGTACTTTCTACTTCTTACATGTTGAACACAAATACCTGTACTTTCTACTTCTTACATGTTGAACCCAAATACCTGTACTTTCTACTTCTTACATGTTGAACACAAATACCTGTACTTTCTACTTCTAACATGTTGAACTCAAATACCTGTACTTTCTACTTCTTACATGTTGAACCCAAATACCTGTACTTTCTACTTCTCTCATGTTGAACACAAATACCTGTACTTTCTACTTCTTACATGTTGAACCCAAATACCTGTACTTTCTACTTCTTACATGTTGAACCCAAATACCTGTACTTTCTACTTCTTACATGTTGAACTCAAATACCTGTACTTTCTACTTCTTACATGTTGAACCCAAATACCTGTACTTTCTACTTCTCACATGTTGAACCCAAATACCTGTACTTTCTACTTCTTACATGTTGAACTCAAATACCTGTACTTTCTACTTCTTACATGTTGAACTCAAATACCTGTACTTTCTACTTCTTACATGTTGAATACAAATACCTGTACTTTCTACTTCTTACATGTTGAACTCAAATACCTGTACTTTCTACTTCTTACATGTTGAACTCAAATACCTGTACTTTCTACTTCTTACATGTTGAACTCAAATACCTGTACTTTCTACTTCTCTCATTTCCAAACAGCTGGTTCCTTTAGTCTGAATGTGTGTTGGTGCGTGATCATTATTCTTTAGAGTCATTGCGTGCCTATTGATTGGAACACGATCCGTGTATCCATCACTTCCTGGTCTTCTCTAAAGAAGAGGGACCAATGGAAACGTTGTCATGTTGCCGTTGTTCAGCATGGAAACATTCATTAGCTAACAATGACATTATTGTTCTATTAATATAAAGGGAGGTCAGGTACTCTTTAAAGCAGCTGCTAGCTATGGGTACTTTTTACTGAAGTACACTTCAAAGCCTCTTTACTTTGACTTGAGTAAAGAAGTTTAGTCAGTACTTTCACTAGAGTATTTTACGAGTATCTGTACTTCTACTTGAGTAAAGGATTTGCCATCTCTGACACACACACACACACACACACACACACACACACACACACATACACACACACACACACACACACACACACACACACACACACACACACACACACACACACACACACACACACACACACACACACACACACACACACACACACAGCATTGAAACTAAACACTTTTACCTACCTGCGATACTTCTGATATAAAGGAAGTATACAGTAACCTGATGCTAATACTTTCATCCGCCCCTGTCTATAAGCGTCTGTCATGTCCGTGTGATATCCGTCACTTACATCTGCTTGTAACTATATTTAGATGTTGATTTATTAGTCATGACACTTTTTTTCTGAGACTGATAATCATCTATTTCCTACATAACATGCATTTCTACAGCTACTTGTTGTGTCTTTATTAAAAAAGGACCATGCACTTTAATCCCCAAAAGACAAGGGATGATTTAGCCAATCATTTCCACCTGCGGTACTTTACCCGTTAACTGCATTCCGTGTATTTATAGAAAACTATATTCAGAATACTTTATTTATCCAGGAGGGAAACTGGGTTTTGTGATATTTATCACATAAGGAGAAAAATGTGTAATACAAATATAAAATTAATTGAAATACAATTAATTGTTTTTGTATATTATTGTTTGTAGACTTGAAGATATTATAATTAGAGCCGGGACTCGATTAAAAAAAGTTATCTAATTAATTAGAGGCTTTGTAATTAATTAATCGCAATTAATCGCATTTTTAATCAAATATACATATTTGACCTGAGAACAGTGAGAAGCAGTTTCCACATGGATGTGACTCCAGGTGGTCTACAGTCGAGTGCAGTCCAGGGAGCCAGGGAGTTGGTTATTTTCTCAGACGTGGACTTACTTATCCTGGCCCTGAAACCAGTCATCTGGTTGAGTGTGGGTCGGGTCAGGGTGTGGTTCCTTGCACTCGGAGTCGGGCTAACGTCCACGCTAGCTGCTACATGCTAGCTGCTACATGCTAGCTGCTACATGCTTTGCATTTAGGTGATACTTTAGGCTTGATGTGCTGCGGTGATATGCAAATTCTTTTTTGCATAATTTGCACACAGCCGTGCTCTTATCGACGCTTCCATCCGTCCGTTTTTTAAAACAAAAGTTCCCATCCACGGGGCCGACCAAAGCGGTCTCATCAGCTTGTTCGTTCATGTTTGACTATTGTTCACCGTGGTTTGTTGTTGTTTGAAGTCCCATGCTGAAGTCATGAACGTTAGTTGGTGCTCCAGTATAATCGGTACGCCTGAAACTCATCCAGTGAGAAACGTTCCGCTGTGCAAAAATAAGTGCGATTAAAGTGCGATTTAAAATGCGTTCATTTTTTTAACGCGTTAATTTTTGTGTAATTAATTAATCTTAATTAACGCGTTAAAGTCCCGGCTCTAATTATAATTCATTAAACCATACTTTTAAAAATTATTATTTATTTAATTATTATTACTTTTTATTATTAACATAACAATCTGTAATAAAATGATACAATTTATTAACATGTTACACTTGACGTGTTTGTGTGCTGAAGAAGAAACTATTTCTAACCATATTTTCTCAAATTAACTCGCTTTGAACCCAAACTACACCAGCTCAATTATTTTCATTTCAAACCTTTAACCTGGGGTGTTTCTCAATGTCGAGGACGCTTCCTTGGTAGGACATGTACCTCTGAGTCAGGTCCTTCAGAAGCGAGGCAAGAATCCTTCCTAGCCTCGGAAAACGAAGAATTGTGTAACAGGCTAACGGGTGTGCGTCAATTTCTCGTTACGAAGGACTCCGGCCTCGGTAGAATTCCGAGTATGCTGGACATTGGAACAGTCCTTCGGCGGCACTCGATTACGTAGCATGCTTGAAATAGTGGCTCTGGAGCAGCCTTCCTCGACATTGAGAAACATCCCAGCTGAATCCCATTGAGATCATCGACCTGCAGCAAGTAGGTTCCACATGAAAACAGAAAAACAAAAAGGACATCATCAACACAGATACAGCGATTCACAATGCACCTATCAACATGTACAGGTACCAACCGTATCAGATTGCATCGCATCTATCCGTGCTTTAAAGACAGGCAGTGGAACCAAATTGCTCAGCTGCGCATAAAGCACATAAAAGCTTTCGTACCGAAGTCAGTCTTTGCACTTGGCACATGTAACAACCACATCATGAGATCTCAGGCAATAGCTACTTTCAATTCGCCGTGAGATCAGAGAGCAGATATAAGATGGTAGTTTACCCAACATGGCTTTATATATGAACATGTACCAGTGACTGAGCCTCCGTACAGTAAGTGATGTCGTACAGCAGTGTTTCTCAAACTTTTTCATACCAAGGACCACTTAACCAATAAAAAAACACTCGCGGACCACCTAACTCCATAAATATCCAAAATCACATCGTTTTTCTATAACGGATTACAAATCGCCTGAAAATGGTACAAACAAGTGGCAACATGTGTGACGAAGGTGTTGCGTTGGGCTATATCATACAATCGAAAGTGAAACTTAAGCTCGCTCCATTGCGGAGATATTCCCGCGAGAGTGCGTAAAACTTTAATGTATTATTTTATTTAAAATGTGAAATTGTACCAATATACTCACGGACCACTAGGGGGCGCTCACGGACCACCAGTGGTCCGCGGACCACACTTTGAGAAGCACTGGCGTACAGGGTACAGTGATGACGAGTAAGTACTTTACAGTTTGTAACAAATCTCAGCGCACTGTGATAGGCGGCATCTAACAGGTGCATTCATATAAACCAGGTCACAAATATTAATATAACCTCTAAATCTTACCCGACACCATAATGATGAGTGCACTTTGTCCGATACAAATGGAAAACAAACTTCATAAAGTAATTGACCTCAGAGGACTGCGTGTTATTGAACTCAAATGTAATAAAATCTGAAGGCCGTCGTCCCGCTGATGAACGGAGCTCTGTTGGAGCCATAAACGTCTCATTGCAGTGGAAGATAAACACACACGAGGGTAGTATACGACACAATCAGGATCCTGACCCTGACATTGTTTACATCCAAGTCTTCGGCCTAACAACCTAAAACATGTCTGCTTGTTGTATTCATGAATTAAGCGATTCATGTGGAACCAGGAAGTGTCCCCCCCCCCCCCCCCCCTGATATTATAGCTGTGTGTTTATCTGTAGCTTTATCTGAATAGCAACCAGCTGTTTGGAGGGGCTTTTGGCTGAAGTGCAGGCCATTCACAAAAAAAAACCTGGAGGCTAATTGTTCTCAGCTGTGGGGGTCAAAGGTCACACTGGACCGAGGAGTGTTTAGCAGCCCACCAGCGTCCCCAAAAACACACACCTGCTTCTTTGTCTCGGCCCCCTTTCTGCAAGAAATTAGCTCGAGTCGACTCTTGGTTTTTGCGCAACTGCAGAATGAGGTCTGTCTCCCTGGCAACAGACAGGAAGTAGTGCTTAAGCGGTTTCCTGATGGCTTCCTCTTTATCGTGTAATGTCATCTCAAAAGGAAACATCAGCTGTGTGTGTGTGTGTGTGAGTGTGTGTGTGTGTGTGTGTCTTACCTCTCGTAACATACACAGCTTACACACTCGCCTCTTTTGGTTATGAGATAATAAGAGGAACTTCAATTAGGTCACTTATCTTTCATTATAACATCGCCTGGAGCTTGCTGCGTACACGCACACACGGTCACACACACACACACACACACACACACACACACACACACACACACACACACACACACACACACACACACACACACACACACACACACGGTCACTCGCATAATGGCAGTGTGTTATCACCAGATGACTAACACAGGAATAAGTGACCTCATAACCGCTGAGGTCGGCTAATTGCTGCTGAAGATCTGCAGGCTGTATTGAACGGAGGATTTTGAGCTTAAAGCTGCTCTCTGCGCTCATGCTGTCGTTCTTCTTCGCAGCGTTATAAAATAGATGGAGCGCACAGATAGACACGAACAGATGCTGGATCTGGGGTGGAGAGAAATGTAATTTTAATCAACAGGGATTCACTTTATCCTCGCGCTTCCATCAGATATAAGATCCTTCCTTCTCACTTTTTGATTAGATGCGAAGGATTTGTTGAGAGATGATTGCCTAATAAACTCAAACTGGAAAGATCTTGTAAATGAGAAATATAGTGGAACAAATAAGCACGATAATTAGAAATGCAGTTCATATCTTTGACGACAGATGGGAAGAATGGGTGAGGTATAAAACGCTAAACACTACAGATGACGTGAAAATGTATGAACTTGTGCGGAATGAGTAGTCAGTTATCTGTTAGTGACTTCCTATACAGTAACGGCCCGTCCACACTACAGCTTCAACAAAAGCTTGGAGCTGGGCGCGTCTGAAGCTCGACCAACAACCAATCACATGAATCTCCCGCCCCTGACACACAAGCAGCGGTTTGATTGGCTAGAGCTTCATGGCGTATGATTTGATTGGCTGACGCTTCCACCGAAAGCTTCAGAAGCTTCAAAAGTTGAACATTGCTCAACTTTTGCAGCCAGGAAAGCTCCGCTCTGCTTCCCACAATGCAGTTCGGCGAAAAGTGACGTCACCCCATTCAAAGTGAATGGGCAGACGCGTTGGAAACCGTTTTTGAAGCTGTCGAAGCTGTAGTGTGGACGGGCCGTTATACTCAATCTTTCTTCTTTTTACTTATATTTAATGTATTTTAGCTTTAACTCTATGCCATTATCAGTCGCTGATTTATTAACTATTCCTGTATCCATTAACCTTTTTATTGAACTGAATGATCCGGCCACCTCTTGAAGGCTTTTCCAAGAGGTCTTTCAATACTTTACTTAAATAAAAGTAGAAATACTAAGGTCTTAAAATACTCCATTACAAGTAAAAGTCCTAAATTCATGTAATTTAAAGAGTTGTTTACGATGTAAGTAGTTAGAAAAAAAGTCCATCCTAGTGAATTTTATTGATCAGGATTTAGACAAATAAAACAATAAATGTTTCTCAAATGAATCACCTACCTATAGCTTTATGGTGTGATAATGTTCTGCAGAGAGTAAACAAACCACTTTCCCAAAAGAAAATCTAATTAATATTCAGTTTTAAAGGTCACCCATCATGTTATTTGTAGGCAATAGCGTAGGTCGCAGATATATACAAATATATAAAAACCATGTCTATGAAGTGTTTTGCTCAACATACCAAACAGATCACCCATTCGAGCCATGCCTCATATCCTCTGTTTCACTTCCTGTTTCTAAAGTGCTGATTCGGGGTATTAAGGTTAATTAAAAAAGGAGAGGTCTGAGCTCATGCGGGACCCGGCAGCTACCGTCTAAACTAAATGCTGCCGTGATGAAACGCCATATCATGGATTATCAAGGATCTGAAACAGCATGGAGCTCAAAGGCTTTCTCTCTTGCCGGTTATACCTCAAGGTGAGTTCCTTTTTACTTCCTGCTTCTTCACACACATGCTCTCCAGCACAGGTTAGCTCTGAGTGTTAGCATGCTAATGTAAACACAGACCATATTACGTCCAAAACAGTGCATGATAGGTCCCCTTTAAGTAGAAGTACTTGAGTATTATCAGGTAATGCACTTAAAGTAAAAGTACTCAGTAATAATAAGTTGGATTATCATCCAATAATATTTTATTCGTCACAAACTTTAGATACTTGTGAAATACTGGGTAAAATAGTAGTCCAGTACAGCAGCGTATTGTATAAACATGTCATGTGTTTTTATTTTAACTCTCGTGTTGTGTTCGAAAGCTGTTACCGTTCACGGTGTTCGCGGGTCAATTTTGACCCATGATTCATCTCAGTCCAAAACACTCAAAAATAATGACTATCATCCAATATAGTTTTAATTACATCATAACTAAGTTATTATGCATTCATAACCGTACAATCCTGCTGTAATTTAATGTTATGGCCCAAAACACATCACACCACATATTGAACACGTGCATGTGTGAGTTCAGGTTCAAGTGTTAGTGTACTCTTTGAGAAAGGTGGAGTTCCCGTGGGGGGAGGGGGGCAGAGGGAGGGGAGACCAGGTGCATGTTGCAAACAATGATTGTTACAGTTGATGAAGGGGGAGGGGCGTCTAAAGTCAAAGATGAATCTTGATTGGGCCAAATTTGACCCCGAGTCACCCACAGTCCGGCAGTGGCTCAGTCAGTAGGGGCTTGCACTCTGAGCCGTAGAGTCGCCGGTTCAAGTCCCCGACCAGACCTAAATATGGAGTGTGGACTTCTACTTGGAGAGGTCCCAGTTCACCTCCTGCCCTCCCGTGGTGCCCTTGAGCAAGGCACCCCCCACTCCCATTTCCCCCCCGGGCGCTGTGCAATAGCTGCACTGCTCCTAGTACTAGACTCCTGGTGCTAGGATGGGTTAAAAGCAGAGGCCACATGTCACTGTGTGCTGTGAGGGGTTAATCCCTCCCAATCTTTAACAATGCTGCCGGGTCTCCCCAGACCCCAACACCAAATTATACACTTTTTGTTTTAGAGACCTTCAGACTTGGCTAAAATTGTCAAAATCAGTTTCGTAGTGTTTACATAGCTGCTGTGGAGGATATCATGAAGGCTCGTTCAGCTACAGAAAACTAGAACGTAGTTATTATATCATTTTAACTTGAAACGGGTCACGGGAGACCCGAACACAACGGTTAAAACCTAAAAACAAGCGTTTAAAATTGCATTAAATGGATTAAAAAGTAAATTTGCGTCTGAAATGCAGTGGAGTTGCGTAAAAAGGGAAATGAGTAGTGTACAATTATGTCAAATTAGTACCAACATTTTCTTATTTGGTAGTTATTTTGGAGCAAACGGATATGGTCACTTTTTCTTGAATTCCTATGAAATGCTATTTAACCCTGTTTACCATGCAGAGGTTATTAATAAACAAAAGATTAATGAGGTTTTGTGGAGCAGTTAATTAAACGCAACTCTTGAAAAATGTCTTTTATTTAAACTATTGAGGAACTTCCCCTTCTTCAACACAGCTTTGTATATTTTGTTATACCACACTTTGCAAACAAGCCTCCAACAGGTGCATTCCCACCTGTCAGTGCACTGATAACCAGTCCTGAGCATTTCTGTCATGACTCTGATACAAACAAATTAAAACATGACAGTTCGAGTGATCGTATATATTTTTTAATAAATAAACACTATCATACAAGGAAACAAATGCAGTCAGTGACAAACAGGAAGTAGAACAAAAACACTTTAAAGACAATGTTGTGAATATCTAGCTAAAAGCCTCCTGTACTTACACTAGTCTGAGCTAAATAAAATACTTCCTTTTCATTTTACTTTCACCCATCTTAGTTAAACACCTTACTTCTTATATTGTCACATGCATCATGTTGCAGATGTACAAGACATCATACATGGCTGGAATTCAAATAAAGAAAAACAGGAATATTCTGACTAATGAAGCTCAGCGCAAGTTCAACCAGGAAGACCGTCTTTTCTCATTCATTTACTATGTCCGTCACTACTCTCTCCTCTCAATAGGTGATCGGGGGCCTCACTCCCCAGCTTAACCAATCACTTCGCTCTATTCCCACAAGCCTATCATAGCGCTCCGCTAACCCTTTTAAATCTGCTCTCCCCTCTGACTGCTGTCATTTCAGGTGACTCGACGCAACCCTCCTCACCCCCCTTTTCACTTCCTGTCCCTCTGAATCCAGGGTCCGAACCCAACTATCCACTCACCACCAGGGTCAAGCTAAGCCCCTCCCCTTCATACCAACCCCAACTATCCATTCACCACCAGGGTCAAGCTAAGCCCCTCCCCTTCAGACCGACCCCAACTATCCATTCACCACCAGGGTCAAGCTAAGCCCCTCCCCTTCAGACCGACCCCAACTATCCATTCACCACCAGGGTCAAGCTAAGCCCCTCCCCTTCAGACCGACCCCAACTATCCATTCACCACCACCAGGGTCAAGCTAAGCCCCTCCCCTTCAGACCGACCCCAACTATCCATTCACCACCAGGGTCAAGCTAAGCCCCTCCCCTTCAGACCAACCCCAACTATCCATTCACCACCAGGGTCAAGCTAAGCCCCTCCCCTTCATACCAACCCCAACTATCCATTCACCACCACCAGGGTCAAGCTAAGCCCCTCCCCTTCAGACCGAACCCAACTATCCATTCACCACCAGGGTCAAGCTAAGCCCTCCCCTTCAGACCGACCCCAACTAACCATTCACCACCACCAGGGTCAAGCTAAGCCCCTCCCCTTCAGACCGACCCAACTATCCATTCACCACCAGGGTCAAGCTAAGCCCCTCCCCTTCAGACCGACCCCAACTATCCATTCACCACCAGGGTCAGGCTAAGCCCCTCCCCTTCAGACCGACCCAACTATCCATTCACCACCAGGGTCAAGCTAAGCCCCTCCCCTTCAGACCGACCCAACTATCCATTCACCACCAGGGTCAGCTAAGCCCCTCCCCTTCAGACCGATCCCAACTACCATTCACCACCACCAGGGTCAAGCTAAGCTCCTCCCCTTCAGACCGAACCCAACTATCCATTCACCACCAGGGTCAAGCTAAGCCCCTCCCCTTCATACCGACTCCAACTATCCATTACATCAAAACCGTCTCTCCTGATTGAACACCTGTAGTATCATTTTAAACTTCTTCCTTATTTAATTTGGTGTCGTTTCCTTGTTGAGCACATTGCACCTCCTTTTCTTTAAAACAGTCGACACAAGGAAGGCATGTTGTGAAACCTCTACATACATGTAGACAATTAAAGCACATGTATGGTCCATTTAGGCACAATTAAAGCACATATGTAAAACGAATTTACACTAGGCATTTTAAATACGATATGTTATTAACTCTACTTATTGAAATGCAAAAGGCTTATTGTACTTTTCCTCAAGTCAGATGGAGTTCAACATGAAGTGTTTGGAGCCTTGGTGGATTATATTTTCCTTTCCAAGACGGGAGTTTCAAGCAGCAACAGGAATAAGAATAGCATACAAGTCTTTACAGTTATCTTCACCTTTATCAGACGTTATGAACACATGCATGCATCAATAATCTAACTCTGTATTTTCTGAAATGGGGCAACACACATATTGACGATTCCTCTTGCTTTTGCTACTCTAAATATATGTTTGATATTTGTTTACTTCCACGACTGGTTTAAAATGCAAGTGTTACATTTTTGGCCTCTGATTAAACTCGAATGACATTTTCAGCGCTTGGTAATGCAGGACTTTTACACTGAACAGTCAATCTACAATCTGATATTTCTACTTTTACTTTAAGTTAAATATATTCTTCCACCACAGATTGTCAGTCGCTGGAAAATGTTGAATTTCCACCAACTAACCTCCAATGACAGCGCTTGGTAATGGAGCTTATTGAATGCAAGACTTTTACACTGAACAGAGTAAATCTAAAATGTGATATTTCTACTTTTACTTGAGTTAAATAATTTCTTGTTGAAATGCGATGATAGTCAGTCACTGCAAAATGTTACATTTCATTATTCCCCCGTCTGATTAACCTCCAATGGTATATATTTATCTTCACCCCCTCGTCACATGTTGGGGTTTGTCTTCACGTACTTGAGTTAAATATATTCTTCCACCACCAAGGAGCTTATTGAACTACCGTACTTTTCGGACTATAAAGCGCACCTGCATATGAGCCGCAGCAGCTAAATTGTCCGTCTGTCTTGCTCTCGTTCCGTCTCTCGGTTCCACTTTTACTTTGGCGCGCTACCTGTATCACTCTTTTCCGGCCTCCAGCTTTTCCGAGATGGGTCTGGCTGCAGACCGCAGCAAGGAGGCGGATCGTATAGGGGCGGATCCTATAGGGGCGTTTCCTAACTTTTTTTATCCAACAGCAACTTAAGGGATTCCAGCTGCTTTTATAAATCCTCGCAGAAGAAGTCATTCGTTCTAGTGATGGGAATTCCGGCTCTTCTTGGTGAGCCGGATCATTTGGCTCACCAAGAAGAGCCGGCTCTTTCGGCTCCCAAAGGGCTCTTCAGTTTACCACATATTATACCTTTTAATTAAATCAAATGTAGCTCTGTTTTGACTAATGATTTATGTGTACACATATATCACTTAAATTATTCAATACATCCTTTGTACTGAAGTATTCAAATGTAAAAATTACATGTTACCAAATGTTTTCATTGCATTTACAGACCCGTGTAACTCTCTGATGCCACCCAATGAATGCATTGACTTGCTTGTAGAACCACGCTACACAAAACAGATAGCAACACCTATAAAAACTATTTAAAAAAAGGGGCTACTGTATCAACCTATATAAAGTATATAAATATAGTTTTTCTCCCTGCAGGAGAGGGGAGCGTGCTTTGAGATCAGCTGCTCGGCTGCAGCGGGGAGAAGAGGGGGACAAAAAGAGATCTCCGTCCTCCGTGTTTTATTCTTATAGAAGTAAGAAGAGAAGTAATGGGGCAGAAACCCTCCTTTTTACGCAGCGGTCCAGACATAGACATCATACGGCGACACATATGCAGTTGCCAGTTACTTTTGGCATTAGGGCAGGGATATCTTTCAAGGTTTGACATAATGAATTGTGCTACCTTTAAAGCAAGCAACGATGTTTTCAAATCTGTAATCAAAAAGCTCCTCAAAAACACTATAGAAGCAGTTCCTGCCGTTGCTACGTTAGTTCAAACGGTAACAACGGACTACTTTTCTTAGCGGATGCATGTCAATTTAAATCAATACATACAACTATTTTTTAAATCAATAAAATCTTTTTCTAAATCCATAGAAGCATTTCAATTATTATTGGGAGTCATGTCGTTACTTTGTTGAGAACGTGGCCATGTGTAATAAGCGGGATACTGTCCACATTGCAGATTGCATAATGTGCCTTCATGCCGATCTAGATCCCTCCGCAAAAACAAAAAACGGCTCGTTCGCGGGCGAGAGCCGGCTCCCGTCGTTCACTATAGGAAACGCCCCTATACGATCCGCCCCTATACGATCCGCCCCTATACGATCCGCCCCTATACGATCCGCCTCCTTGCTGCGGTCTGCAGCCAGACTCTATTGGCTTTTCCTGCTGGAGCCCGCCGCTTAAAGGTGGCGGGCGCGGACCGGTCCTAGAGCCCATAGAGTTAAGGTGGTTAATTTTACCTGTAAAATCCATAGATGTAGGAGGTTCCCTAGTGGCCGTTAGCTGTACAAAAAAAATGGGGACAAAAGTCGCGGCTTATAGTCCGAAAAGTACGGTAGATAATTTTGACACTGAACAGAGTAGATCTAAAATGTGGTATTTCTACTTTCACTTTCTTTCTTCCACCACGTGTTAAAATTCAGATTGTCAGTCTCTGCAAAATGTTGAATTTCCACCAACTAACCTCCAATGACAGCGCTTGGTAATGGAGCTTATTGAAAGCAAGATTGTACACTGACGAGAGTAAATCTAAAATCTGATATTTCTACTTTTAATTAAATAATCTCCTGCACATCTTGTTGAAATGCAACGATAGTCAGTCACTGCAAGATGTTACATTTCATTCTGTCCCCGTCTGATTAACCTCCGATGGTACATTTGGCTTCAGACCCTCGTCACATGTTGGGGTTTGTCTTAAATATATTCTTCCACCACTTGTTAAAATGCAGATTGTTAGTCACGGCAAAATGTTGAATTAAACACCAATGATATTGTCAGCACTTTGTAAAGGAGCTTATTGAACTAGATCATTTTGACGCTGAACAGAGTAAATCTAAAATCTGATACTTTTAATCGAGTTAAATACTCTCCTGCACATCTTGTTGAAATGCGATGATCACTGCAAGGTGTTACATTTCATTATGTCCCCGTCCCATTAACCTCCGATCGTACATTTATCTTCACCCCCTGGTCCCATGTTGGTTTGTTTTATCATCACATACTTTGGTGGTGCTCCAACACTGGAACTCTCTCCCTATTGACATCCGCAGTCTCTGTAGAAGCTTTTAAAAAAACAACCGAAGACACGTCTTATGGGCTTTTGTTTCTACTCGAGATGTGTGTGTTCTGTTCTGATGTGTGTTCCTTTCGGGACCCTACGTGGGGTCTGTGTTTGGCTTTTATGTTGACCTTAAATATCTTCTACTTCTAACTGTACTTCTTTCTTCCACCACGTGTTAAAATGCAGATAGTCAGTCACGGCAACATGTTAAACGTCATCACCCCCCCCCTTGATTAACCTCCGATCGTACATGTATCTTCACCCCCTGGTCCCATGTTGGGGTTGGTTTGATAACACAGACTCTCCGCTCACAGGAGGCAGCAGGAGGCGCTCCTCATGGGCAGCTTGGCGGTGGGCAGCTTGGCGTACTGCTGCCTGAAGCTGTTCCTCTTGCTGTTGATGAGCGGAGCGGGGGTCTCCTCGGGGGGCAAAGTCTCGATCACAGCGATCACCGGGGGCCCCTCCATCTTTGCCCCCTTGTTGTTTTTAGTCTTTTTGTTGGCCTTGTCGTGGGGCTCGTCTGAGATGGCGGCCGGCTCGACCTCTGGCGGGGGGGCGTGCTCCAGAGGGAGGTCGCAGGGGCTCGGCTTGCGCTCCACAGGCTCCCGGCTGCCCCGATGTTCAGGTTGGAGCCCATGCGCTTGGTGTTGGAGCTGATGGAGCTAGTACATGTCCACAGTATTAGCTTCTCATCACAAACACAAACATAGTTATCAGTGAACTACTACTTTTGCATTATGCTGCAAGGATGATGGTTAGAAAGATAACCCTTTATTGACCCTGAAGTAGAGCGGCACAGATAGTAATATAATAAAGTATGCATTAGAGTTAAAGTGAATATTAATGTCGGTACAGAACATCCCTCTGATATGAGATCATGAGCCCTATAATCATAGCCGTCTCAACAAATCAAATACAGTTGTCATTTGAGAGATGTTATTTCCCAAATGTGCATTATTTAAAAAACAAAGAGAAAATTGACAGAAAAAGCAGTTTTCTTAGAGATTTCGTCAGTGTTTGTTTTATAGCTTATTAAACTGAACAAGTTTGAGCTTGTGGGATTACAAAACATCCAAAAACACCATCTTGGACTTTTAGAAACTGAGATTGAAATATTTTTCTAATTTCAAAAAGACCCTTTTTCCAAATAATACTTGAAGCAAGAAAAACTGCACTGGGAACAAGTTCTACTTTAAGCTGCAGAATAAGTTCTTTTTTAATAAAAAAAGTCTCAAAGGCTCAAAGTCTTCAGGAACTCTTTTTTTATATTGCTGCGTTGCCAGTTTTGTTTCAACACATTTTAATGTTGTAATATTTAATGTTGTTCTTCACTGGGGAGAATGTGTGTGTGTGTGTGTGTGTGTGTCCTAGCATTACTATACTTGGGGACCTAAATCTGTTTTGTAATGTTCTTCGCTGGGGAGAACGAAGGTGTGGGTGTAGTGCCACACAATATTCAATTGTACTACTTATTTATATGGAACAATGAGGTGTGTGTGTGTGTGTGTGTGCGTGTGTGTGTGTGGCCTAGCATTACTATACTTGTGCGGACCTAAATCTGTTTACACAGTCACGTGTGAGGACTGGATTCCCTTATGGGGACAAGATGGAGGTCCCCATGAGGGGGATCATTAATTTTAGGGTGAAGACTTGGTTAGGGTTAGGCATGTGTTGGTTATGGTTAGGATAAGTCTCCAGGAAATGCATGTAAGTCAATGTAATGTCCCCTGAAGTGATGTATACATGGTGTGTGTGTGTGTGTGTGTGTGTGTGTGTGTGTGTGTGTGTGTGTGTGTGTGTGTGTGTGTGTGTGTGTTAGATTTCCCAAAGATATTGAAGTGACTGTTATTTTGTATATATTGATTGTTGTGCTTTTATTTATGTCTTGATGTGAGCGCAGGTAAACATGTGTCTGATTGTGTATAGGTGTATACATATTTTTATATATATTTGTATTTGTGGGATTGTGGGAAACGGTATTTCTCCGTCTGTACACACAAACTGAATATCAGCTCTTTGTTGCCAGTTCCCATCGTCTTGTGTTCGTGTTGCTTCAGTAACAAAGTGGTTTCTCTGCTATCTGGGTGAACACTTTGATTGTGTTGGTCAGCATGACACCTCCTCACAAACAAACCCCCTAATGCTGCTGTCTGGCTCTGCGGGGGGCAATGATCAGTCTCAGACCCTCTCTACGGGGGGCTTCCGAGTCCTCGCTGTGCACAAAAGGAGAAGTGCTGCTCACTGCCTTTCTCCTGTAACTCACCCATTAGAGCTCTTGTCCTCAGATTCCTTCTGCTCCGCGCTGTATCGCAGCTCTGCCGGGGTCTTGAACGATAAATCTCTCTTCCCTTTCAGCCAGTAGGTCTTCATGTAGCCTTTACCCTGGAAGACAGTGAGGTGATCAGACATACTGTGTACGAAGGTTGGTGACAACATGTAGGAACAACATGCACTCGACCTTGCACCTGGCCTTTCTTTAACTATTTGTCTATTGCTATTAGAGATGCTCCGATCGATCGGTCGGTCATCGATGGAGATCGGCCGATACTCACTCTCTCCCGATCGATCGGTGCTCTCTAAACATGCCGATCGCGAGAGCCGATCGCATTACGTAAAATACATGACACTTTTCTCTGTGTGCGGCAAACCAAGCTCGCCAGAATGGCTTCACCGGTCTGGCATTATTTTAAGGTGTCCGAAAAAGACAGTAAAATAGCGGAATGCAACGCGCGTGTGAAGCAGAAATCCTGCAGCTCCGCCCGACGGACCGGTATGCGGAGCGAGACACACACTAAGAGTTAGAGCTAACGCACTTAGCTGTTTGATCTACCTCTGGAACAAGCTACACTAGTTATACATTTATTTATTCTTCACTGTCGGGTCACTCATGTATGGTATTGCAATGAACACATCTTTATTTTTATTAATCTTAAAGGGCACCTATCATGCTATGTGTAGGCGATAGCATAGGTTTCAGATGTATACAAAAATACCGAACAGATCACCCGTTCTAGCCATGCCTCATCTGTTTCACTTCCTGTTTGAAAATTGCTGATTTGGGGTATAAAGCTTTAAAAAAAGAAAAGAAATTGATTTAAAATAAAAAAGGAGAGGTCTGAGCTCATGCGGGACCCGGCAGCTACCGTCTAAACTAAATGCTGCCGTGATGAAACGCCATATCATGGATTATCAAGGATCTGAAACAGCATGGAGCTCAAAGGCTTTCTCTCTTGCCGGTTATACCTCAAGGTGAGTTCCTTTTTACTTCCTGCTTCTTCACACACATGCTCTCCAGCACAGGTTAGCTCTGAGTGTTAGCGATGCTAATGTAAACACTGACTATATTACGTCCAGAACAGTCGGGCATTGTTTCTGATAGCAACATTTCTGATTGGCCCGTGGGTCCACATTTCAGATGTTACGACATATCGGACGCAAATCTGGATCAGCTCCGTTGTTCCCCGTTTTTAGAGATTTGGGTACGGAGGAAAAGAGAGAGGGTTTTATTTTCTGACGCTGCGTGAGTTCCCTGACACACCGGGGACACATGTTTATATAAGACATCAAAAAGTGCATTTTGCATGATAGGTCCCCTTTAAATAGATCCCCCGGCTGATCACAGCTACAATACTACAAAGTATTAAATATAATACAAATCTCAATAAGTGATTTTTTGTAAATCCCAGGCACAATATATTTTGGACATAAAAGAAATAAGGAAGTAAAGCAGTGCATTAGAAAATAGTGCTTTTGATCAAATGGTGCAAGTTAAAAGCGGGAATAGGTAAACTACTAAAACTAACTAAACACTGAGCTGTGTAATGATATACATCGCTTTAGTTCACTTTGGGGCTATCACTAAATCTATTTATCTATGAGCACTGACGTTAATGAATAACCCAAATCACCTTCACAAAGATCTTGCCCCTCTCTTCGATGATATAGGGCTCGTGTTCCAGGTGGTCTTTGGTGGTCTGGCTGATGTGAATCTGCATGCCCTGCTCACACACACACACACACACACACACACACACACACACACACACACACACATACACACACACACACACACACACACACACACAAACACACACACACACACACACACACACACACACACACACACACACACACACACACACACACACACACACACACACACACACACACACACAAAACATGTTTAATAAAACCCCTTTAAGATCATCTATACATTTTCTTTTAATATTATCTTCTATATTACTTTACTTTTACCTATACAGGTATCCATCTTATTTATTTAGTTATTTATTTTACTAGCTAGGACGGGAGGGAGGGAAAGGGGAAAAATAAATAAAAATATTGACTGTATAAATGTAAACTCATTGTGCCTGACTCAATAAAAAAAAGTATAAAAAAAAAAAAAAAAAGATCATCAAAGGGGAGTGAAGACACTCAGCTGCCGGACTCAAATGAGGGTTTTCTTAGTGACGATATTAAGCCTCCCCCTTTTTAATTAATTTTCTTTTCATAATTTTCCAACAAAACATGACATTAACTCGTATTACTGTAAGTAATGGAAAGCAAATGAAGCCTGCTGCATTAACTCAAAAGCAGCATGGTGTCATTAAACAGGAAATGGTTTTCTGTGCTAATCGTCTTTAATTGGACTCGGGGAAATCACGTTGCAGTCATTTTTACTCTAGAGCAGGGCCACATCCTGTACAGAAGGATATACGAAGGGCTGGGCCACGCACTAGAGTCAGTTATAAGTTAGCAAAATCAATCAGATGTAGGTAAAGTATGCTTGTGAGTGTTGGCAGCGTATCCCTTAAAACAGAAGCTTCAGGTCGATTATAATAAGGAGAAATAGGAAGGGTGTATGTAAATAAGTCATTGGGCTTTTTTCCTATCAACTAAGATATGTTAGAAAATGTTTCCAACTTTAATTGACTGCATTTATTTGAAATAATGAATACTTCATGAATACTTCTGTGTAATATATTTGTATATTTAAGAAGTACAATACAAGACAAGCACAAGTTTCATTTGAGGGCCATACTGCACTTTTTAATTTGCTGAAGGTCAATTCAAAATGCACCGCGGGCCGCATTTGGCCCCCCGGCCGTAGTTTGGACACCCCTGCCCTATAGCCTTTGGGGTTATTTAGCACATGTTATCGTTATGATGTCGGCATAGTCACCACTCCATTGCTCTCCATCCTGGAGGCGGTGTTCACGGTGTCTCCGAACAGACAGTAGCGAGGCATCTTCAGACCCACCACACCTGCCACCACCATCCCCGAGTGGACACCTGCGAGAACGGAGGAAAACCGTTTATAGGAGCAAATCTCGCTGGTTTAAAGGTCACGCACTTTTTCATGTCTCTTCTACATCAACACGTGGAAAGAGATTCTGAAAGTTTCAGGAAAAAAGATTGAGCGGGATAATGTACATAGTAAATACGGATTAAGTACATTGAACCCCATCTTTACCACCTAACATTAGAGTTACAATCATTATTATCCAGTAAGATAATTTGTACTATACTGAAATGCACTATTAGCTTTTGTACTTTAAGTTAATTTTAAAGCAAATATGTTTGTACTTTTATTGCTATGGCTATTTCAAGAGTATATTATATTTTATTAGTATATTAATATTTTCAATTTTTCCAATGTTATGCTTCCAAATCCAAGGTACAAATTATAAAATGTTGTACCTTTTCCTGCACTACATTTATCTGACTAATTAAATACGGATTAAATAAATCTAACCCCATCTTTACCACCGGCAACATTAGAGTTATGTATTTACACCAATAATTATTATACAGTTATATCCTTTGTACTATTCTGAAATGCACTATTAGCTTTTTTACTTTCGGTTTATTACTAAGCCAAGTTTTCCTCAGGAATCATTTTGAATACTTCTACTTGTAAGCGTATTTTCCACTGTATCATCAGTACTTTAACTTGATACTTCCTCAACCAATTATTATCTTAATGTTATGGGCAAGAATGAGACAGAATGGAGATAAAACCAGAACATAACCATCAAGAACGGGCAAGAAACAGAATTGATAACAAGGCGATGAATTAGTAATATACTCATGTTGAACATTACCATTCTGCTACAGCCTGTCTGTATTTTAAACTTGTAATTAATGATTATTATTCTGATCAACTCAATTAAATCGTTTTTTACCAATTGACACCACTAATTGGAACTAACTGTACCAAACATCTGTAAAGAACATCCAGAAACATTCATCTGTTTGCATCTTGCAAATTATTTATCTATACATCATATATATTGTATAGAGACTCTTTGTTTTATGTCCTATATATTCATGTTGCATTGTGGGTGGAGCCGGTGACTTTAGTTTTCATTGCCATATCTACACTGTAGCTAGAGTCAGGGTTCATACACTTTTTCACCCATGACCTCTCCATGACCTTTACCTAATTTCCATGACCAAACAAAGTACTCTTTCTCAGCTGCACCACTGAAAATGGTTTATTTGAACATGGAACAGGAAAGTAAGGTCTGCATCTGAAACATGTCGTGCCGATCTAAAACAAATCAAATAGGCGTACTAGCTTCCACACGCTAAAGCCACTCAAATCTCACACCAGCAAAACACCTCGATAGTTAAATGCCATTTTACGTTTCATTACTATACGATACAGTATTTATCATCATTATAGTATTACTATTTCGGCGATTAGATAAAATATACATTATATTTGATGCAACTTTAGTTCCATGACTTTCCCAAAATGTGGGAACAATATTGTTTTCCATAACTTTCCCAGGGCCTGGAATTAGCATTTTGAATTTCCATGACTCTTCCAGGTTTGTAACGAGCGTAGGAACCCCGTCATGACAATAAAAGCCTTGACAATCTGAATCAAAGTCTGCACTGAATTGGGGAAGAGGGCGTTTCGCTATGCTTCCCAACGAGCTGAAACTCAGAGGTCTGGTTTCTTTAAGACGGACTCAAAGCGACTCCATGACTTTGAGGCTGATACTTGTTGTATGACTGTGTTGAGATTGGGTGTTTTAAACTGTCTCTAACTGCTCTGCTACCCATCTTGGGCCAGGACTCTCTTAAAAAACAGATTTGTTTGTCTCGATGAGACTCTATCCTGTTAAGGGTTGAATAAAACAAACAATAATATGATCCATATTGAGGGAAATGTCTCTCGTCTTTCTGCCAACATGTCAGTACAGCGCCCCCTTGTGACGGTAAGGAGACACTGTCTTTGTCCAACGTTGTATGTTACCTTGGTCTTCTATTTCACACTAAAGCTTTCTATTGTGCTCCAAGTTCTCAAGATGTCTCTTCAGAGGATTAAAAAGCCCGACCTTCACATGTCTAAAGTCTAAGGATCAAAACACTCTGTGATCGAGGTCTGACCCGGAGCTCTCTCTGACCTCCCAATTGCCTGTCTTTAAATCTCGTTTAAAGACCTGCTTGTTCTCCCGTGCTTTTGCAGACCGCGTTTGAGACGTGTCAGTGTGTGTTTTCTAAATTGGGGTTTTCCATTTTGTTGTGTTCAAATGTTTTTACATCGTGTATGAGGGTTTTCAGTCTGGCTATAAGTATGGTTTCATTGTCTCGTGCTTTTACATTAGTTTCTCTTTGTCCTATCGGTTTTGTCTAAATGTATTTATGGTGGTTTTTTATATATTTATTGATGTACAGCACTTTTGGGAAAATCCTAAATGTCCTCTTTCAGTATGAGAGTAACATGATAACAAAGGCATCCCAACTGTAGCTGTGAACATGACAGGATGTCTGATGACCTGGAAGAGCATCAGGACTGTTTGAGGCAGATGATAGCTATGTGATGAACATGATGATTCAGCCTCTATGGAGAGAGACATCAAGCATGCTCATTTCTGAAGTGGAGCTAATCTGAAGTAAACATTGAAGACTGCTTTCTGTCCCTCCATCTTGTGACTGTGTGACTCCCTCTCTTGGATATTAGCATGTGAAGGACACTGCTCAGGAACTAGCTGATGCTCTGTATGTGATGATACTTCCTTTCAGAGACGATCACAGACACACGGATCCTGAGGTTGAAGATCAAGCCGGGGACGAGTGAGATTTTTCCTAACAAGCACTTTGGTCAACTCTGTTGTTTTAAAATGTGCTATATAAATAAAGTTGGATTGAATTGGAAGTGATGATCTGAAGCTGCTGCTGCTCACCGACTCTGATCTGGATGTTGTCCCCGGTGGACGGGTCCTTCAGGTGGTCGATGGAGCTCAGCATGTCCAGCGCCATGTCGCAGATATGGTGCGCGTGAAAGGTGGTTTTATTGGGAACGCCGGCCACCACCATGTAGGCGTCGCGGATCGTCTCCACCTGCACAGAAAGTCAACTCTATTGTCAACCTTTCAGTTTGTGTGTACAGAGAGATCGAAAAAACGTTTCCCACAATCCCGAATACAAAGACATATACAAATATATATACACAATCAACACACACGTGTATACATATGCACACATTAAGACATAATCAATACAAAATAGCAGTCGCTTAAATATCTTTGATGTGTGTGTGGAAAGGAGGGAGACGGTGACTGCAGACAGACTAACACACTTCTCTCATTGATTACATTCGTCAGGAATCAGGATCTGACTATTTATTTATACCGGAGGGAAATTGGGTTTCGTGACAGTTGCTCAATGTCAGAATGAAATGAAGCCAAGGATTGAATATGCATAATAAAATAAATATAATAAAGTTAAGGTCAAATGTCCAATACAAAAATAAAACACAAAAACATATACATATTGATATAAACATAGAAGTTAAAGTCAAAATAATCACATTTAAGTATATATTCTGATTCAATTATATACGTAGAAGGAAAATGTAAAAAAAAAAGTATGAGCTTTCATTTTACATTCAGGAAATTAGGCAACACAAACTGATTTGTCAAAAGTACATCTCAAAATAAACGAGAGTTGAAAGTAAAGTGTAAATATGCACATCAGGCAAGAGCTGCAAAATTAGAACATTTTTCAATGTGACAGGAAAATAGCTGCTAACTATTTTTGATTGTCGAATAATTGCTTAAATAATTTCCCCTGCAAAAAGGTGAGAAAAGGCTGTTTTTACGCTTTTAATAATATAGTTTTCCTCAGTTATATCGAATTGGACTTAAAAAGAAATCCAAAGAATCCCCCTTGGACATTTTTTAAGATCAAACAACTCATCTTGAAAATATTTGGCAGATGAATCGATAATGAGAAGGATCGTGAGTTGCAGGGCATCAGGCTGTTTTTCACGGACTTTATGGACGTGCTTCTCACTGAGCGTTTTTCACGCTTTAATAATATGCAGATTTCCTCAGTTACTCTGTTTTATGTCGAAAAGGACTCACGAAACATCTAAAGAATTCCCCTTGGACTTTGGGATGGACTTTTTGCCAAACATGTCTGACATTGTTAAAGATCAAAACTGTGGGGGGAAACTTCTGAAGCAATTGGAGAGTCAGGACTCGGAGAGAAACACGATGGAGAGCTGGAGCTTTGATGGCTGACGGTTTATTTGGAGCTTCGGCCGGAGAACATGTCACGAGCCACGAGTTGACCACACGGTTGAGATGCCACTATCAATTCTGAAGACCCCTCCTGTAGCTCCAGGTTTTAACTAGTTCAGAGTGTAATAATCAACATTCTTCATTACAGACAGCTGAGGACACTGGGTCATCTACACCCCGAGAAGGATGTGTTCCAGGTGTCCCACAACAATAACTATCAGAGCGTGGCCCGGTCATAAACTGGTAACAACAACAAAATGCTTGGGCAGCCCCTCCTTAAAGGTGGGGTAGGTAAGTTTGAGAAACCGGCTCGAGATCGCTAGAATTTGAAAATACACAACCGGAGAAAATCTGCCACTTCCTCACAGAGCCCCTCCTCCAACACACACGAACGCACACATGACCAATGAGGGCACGAGAGAAGTTTGTGCCCCGATGGAAGGCTGACAGGCAGGTAGGCCATCCAGTTACTTTAGCCGGGCCGAGGCAGATGATTGGTCGTGCTTTTTACAGCGACACGGCTTCCACAGATGACATTTTTTTATGGATTTTTTATTCATTGCTATCGGGATGTTAAGAGCATTCCATGGAATATAACAAAAAGTGTATCTCGAGCCGGTTACTCAAACTTACATACCCCACCTTTAAGGGAGATAGGCTGCCCAAGGCTGGGCATCTGCGTCAGAGGGCGAAAGGTAAACATGTATACAGAATAGTGTTGTCACGATACCAACGTTTTGGTTCCGATACCAAGTCAAGAATTGCGATTCCGATTCTTTTTCGATACTTTTCTTAAAAAAAGGGAAACAGTCTTAAATGTAATTATTGTGCTTTATTTCACACCATAACCATAACACAAACTTATAAACAATGAGAACAATAAATAAAATATATGACTATAATTTGTATTAAATACAATCAAGCATCATTTATAAACAACTTTTAGTTTTTCGCTTCTGGCATCTTTTTTGTCAACAAGCCGAGGCGCAGCGGCAGTTACACTACAGGCATCGAAAAATGCTTTCAACGCTTCGCCCATTCACTTGAATGGGGTGACGTAGAAGATTTTTAAACTTCGCCGAACTGCATTGTGGGGAGCATGGCATGGCTTTGCAAGCATCACGAGCATCTATCGGCATCAAAAGTTGAACAATGTTCAACTTTTGAGGCTCGATGCTTGGCATCAGCCAATCAAATCCCGCGTATGCAAATCTGACAGTACAAGCGCTAGCCAATCAAACCGCGTGTATGCTGTGAGAGACTACGCGGGTCATTTCCTCATATCCAAAAAAATGGAGCGGTAGTGAATCACCCGGTGCTGAATGATCAGTCTCTGTTCATCTACCGGGATACAAACCGGAGGAGCGAGGCATGGAGGGAGGTGGCAGAGACAGTGGGTGGAACTGGCAGGTTTTCGCCTGTTTGGGGATTTTATATCCAGTTTAGTTCGTTTTAACGTTGCTATTGCTTTGTGTGCCGGGGGCGGGAGATTCCTGATTGGTTGTTGGTCGCGAGAAATCGCCAAGCCTCAGACACGCCCGGCTTCAAGATGTTTTGATGCCTGTAGTGTAGATGGGCCGTCCCACTTGCAGCCATGCTTCTCGCTTTCTCGCTTTCTCACATGCTCTGGCAACTAGCGCGTGCACGAGAGAGGGGAGGCACTTAGAGCGTGCACGAGGGGGGAGGGGCTGCAGGCACGGCTGCAGTGCAGGGAGTGGAAGCAGAGCGCTGAACACACACGGCTCTTATTAAAACGGCGCTTTCTCACCGGAGTACTTTCCCCGTCATTCTTAAAGTACCGATACTAATGAAACGGAGGAATCGTAACGTTTTTAACGGCAGGGTATCGCGGTACCTTTCAAGTATCGGTACACCGTGCAGCACTAATACAGAATTATTCCCTGACAAAAACAATAATCTAGAAAATATTTAATTTCGATAATGAAAAGGATCTCGAGTTGCAGGCGGTTTCCCACTGACCTTATAGACGTTGTGCTTCTCGCTGAGCGTGTCGAACACGATGTAGATCTCGTTCAGCATGTCCACCACCTGCATGGGAGTGATGTGGATGCAGATCTCGTTGAACTTCACCACGTCGCTGAACAGGATGGTCACATCGGGGAAGACCTGGGATAAAAAACAAATAATATATGTTTTGATTATGATGATTTGCCTGTTTTTAAATCTCGTTTAAAGACATACTTTGTTTTCTAAATTTGTGTTTTCTAAATTGTTGTGTTCTAAAATGTTTTTACATCGTGTATGAGGGTTTTCAGTCTGTGGCTGTAAGTATGGTTTTTATTGTCTCGTACTTTTACATTAGTTTCTTTTTGTCCTATCGGTTCTGTCTAAATGTTTTATGCTGCTTTTTTAAATATGTATTGATGTACCGCACTTTGGTCAACTCTGTTGTTTTTAAATGTGCTGTATACATAAACCAGTTTTCAATAAGATGTCTGATTTTCAAGATTCAAGGCTTTATTGTCATGTGTACATAGCTACAGTGTAGATCTGGCTCCTCCTACAGTGCAACATGAATATATATAGGACATAGGACAAATAAAATGGATCAAATAGTGCAAGAGAATGTTTTGAGTTGTAAATGGACTGTACTTATATAGCGCTTTATCCAGTCTTTAAGACCCCTCAAAGCGCTTTACATACTACATGTCATTCACCCATTCATACAGAGCAGTGCCACTTGCTCGAGGACCTAACATTCACACACCGTTGGCCATCAGGAGCAACTCAATATTAAGTATCTTGCCCAAGGATACATCGACATGTGGGCTGGGATCGAACCCACAACCTTCTGGTTGAAAGACGACCGCACCCCCTCGCAGCCACAGTCGCCCACAGATGTGCAAGTAAATACAATTAAAATAGAAATCGTGCAAGAAGAGTCATATACAAGTAAATGGAATATGATTGTATTGTTGTCTTTAAGTGAACCCTTTATTATTAATGTTATTTCATTTGTTTTTAAGTTAGTCATTTTATATGGTGGATACCACAGTGATGAATTTAGCACGATTAAACGGTACACTCCATTTCTTTCTGCTCTGTACCCCTCATGTGTTCGGTCTTGAATGTCAATAACATTGACCTTTACCTTCATGTCCGCCTTCAGACATCTTTGGACCCTGTTGGCAAAAAAAACCTTCTCACTTCTCCTCACTCCTTTTGCACAGCTGCTGCGAGTGAAGTTAATTTGCTTGTGTAAAAATGGCAGTTCCATTTCCTGTGGAGATCACTGCTAATCTAAAAGCAATGTTGCATGGCTGACCTCTGACATCCGTTTTTTTGACAGAAAAATACGAACTTGAAATGCTAGACTCGTGCTTCCTTTGAGTAAATGATGTGTTAGGATAAGAGGTGGGTAAGTAGTGGAGTACAAATACTTCATTACTGTACTTAAGTACATTGTTCTGGTATCAGTACTTTACTCCACTACTTATTTTCTGATGAGTTTTTACTTTTATTTCTTACATGTTGAACTCAAATACCTGTACTTTGTACTTCTTACATGTTGAACCCAAATACCTGTACTTTCTACTTCTTACATGTTGAACTCAAATACCTGTACTTTCTACTTCTCTCATGTTGAACTCAAATACCTGTACTTTCTACTTCTTACATGTTGAACTCAAATACCTGTACTTTCTACTTCTTACATGTTGAACTCAAATACCTGTACTTTCTACTTCTTACATGTTGAACCCAAATACCTGTACTTTCTACTTCTTACATGTTGAACACAAATACCTGTACTTTCTACTTCTTACATGTTGAACTCAAATACCTGTACTTTCTACTTCTTACATGTTGAACCCAAATACCTGTACTTTCTACTTCTTACATGTTGAACTCAAATACCTGTACTTTCTACTTCTTACATGTTGAACTCAAATACCTGTACTTTCTACTTCTTACATGTTGAACTCAAATACCTGTACTTTCTACTTCTTACATGTTGAACACAAATACCTGTACTTTCTACTTCTTACATGTTGAACTCAAATACCTGTACTTTCTACTTCTTACATGTTGAACTCAAATACCTGTACTTTCTACTTCTTACATGTTGAACTCAAATACCTGTACTTTCTCCTTCTTACATGTTGAACCCAAATACCTGTACTTTCTACTTCTTACATGTTGAACACAAATACCTGTACTTTCTACTTCTTACATGTTGAACACAAATACCTGTACTTTCTACTTCGTAAAAGTGTTAAACACAAATACCTGTACTTTATACTTCTTACATGTTGAACACAAATTCTTTCTACTTCTCTCATTTCCCAAACAGCTGGTTCCTTTAGTCTGAATGTGTGTTTGGTGCGTGGTCATTATTCTTTAGAGTCATTGCGTGCCTATTGGTTGGAACACGATCCGTGTATCCATCACTTCCTGGTCTTCTCTAAAGAAGAGGGACCAATGGAAACGTTGTCATGTTGCCGTTGTTCAGCATGGAAACATTCATTGGCTAACAATGACATTATTGTTCTATTAAAATAAAGGGAGGTCAGGTACTCTTTAAAGCAGCTGCTAGCTATGGGTACTTTTTACATTTCAAAGTCCTTTTACTTGAGTAAAGGAGTTTAGTCAGTACTTCTACTTTTACCAGAGTATTTTTAAACACGATTATTTGTACTTCTACTTGAGTAAAGCCCGCGTCACACTGTCCCGAAATGGACACCAGATGGACACACGATAACGGAAATATTACATTTCGGCATCTTAAGCCATCGTATGACCGCCGGTGGAGTTTCTCAGGCTCCGGCAGCAACTTCGTGAGCGGTGGCAAAATCTTTGGCATGCCAAAAAATAGCCGAAAGACCTTGCGAAGGTTCATTTTCGTGTTGAATTTGTGTGTCCATTTTGCCCTTCGTAAGGCCATCGTGAGGGCATCTTGTCAAATCGTGTCATCTTCGTCTGTACTTCGTGTGATCATCAGTGCCATCGGGCATTTATCACCTCATGAAGACAATACGAAGCAATCAAGAAGCTGCCCGATTGTCTTAGGAAGATCACACGACTACGTATAAAGTCGTATATAAGTCTTTATAAAATACTATAAAGCTATGTTGGGCAAACTCCCGTATTACATCTGTTCTCTGGTAAAGCAGAAAGTTGCGGGCAGCTATTGTCTGAGATCGCAGGACGTGGTCTTGTTAGATGTGCCGAGAGTGAGGACTGTCTTAGGTAAGACGGCTTGTATGTGCGCAGCTCCACTTGCTTGGAACAGCCTACAGTCCAAATTGAAATTGAGCAATTTTATTTCTCTGAATGTTTTTAAGGCACGTCTGCACGAGATGCTTTCTGACACTATGGGTGTTTGTAAGTGTTGGTGAATATGTAATTATGATGTCCTCTATTGTTTGTTTTTATGTTTCATGTGGAACTAAATTGATGCAGGTCTCCCTTGTAAAAGAGATCCATGATCTCAAGGGACCTATCTGTCTAAATAAAGGTTTGAAATGAAATGAGGTGAAGCCCTCGCAATGCCGTCGTGTAGCCATCGTATTATAGTACAATTTGTGTTCTGTGAAACTGAAAAGGATATTACATTGTTTTTGCTACTTTTGTTTCAGTTGTATGTCTTAAATGTAATTTAGTTTAACTTCCTGTTTTATTTAGATGCTTTTATTTTGAAGGCGAGTTTACGTTGTTGACAGGAAGTTGTTGTTGCTATGGAAACAACATGACGGAGTGTGTGGCCTTCTGTAGGCATCGTACTTGCTTCGGCTGTTGCTTGGCCGTTGACCAAGTTCGGGGCCATCTTCGTGCGAAATTCACAGTTCCATATTCGTTTGTCCATCTGGTGTCAATTTCGGGACAGTGTTTACTTTTGCCATCAGGTTAGGATCACTGCGAGACGTCTATGGCCTCAGTTTGGCAGTTATACTGTGCACACTCGCAGTCGAGTATTATTGTGTACCTGGCACGTCTCCAGCGCAGTGATCCCCTTCCTGAGGCGGTCGGCCACAGCTTTCGGGATCATGGCGTACAGCAAAGAATCTCCTCTCTTCTTCTCCTCGTCCAGCGTCTTGATGACTTCCATCAGCTGAGCGTATTTCTGTTGCTCCTAGAGGATGGGGGAATTGGACAAAAGAGTCTACAGTTACAGTCTGACCTCTTCTTAAAGCTCAAAAATCCCTCTCTGCCTTCTCTAATCCTCTTAATCCACATCTCTCCTGCATGACTGAGGTGCATGTAATGGGTGAAAACGATACTGGAGCAGAGCTTTCACCTGGCCGGGCGCTTTAATGCAGAAAACGGGCACTTCTTACAGGTTGTGCACTCAGCGTATCATATCCTTCAGCTTCTACTTGGAACCATATTTCAGGACAATTTATAAAGCCCTGTGAACCACCTCAAACTGCTCTGGGATTTGGTACAAAGTGTGCTTTGTCTGCAATGCTCCATCCCTGCAGAAAAGGGATTTTTCTGCTCACCTGATCCAGGGCCAGCTGTAGCTCGGCCGATTGTTGCGTCCCGGCCAGAATCAGCTCTCTGCTGGAGTCATGCAGGTTCAGATCGTTCACGTACACTCCCATCTTTATCATGTCCTCCACTGTCTCTATGCTGCAGAAGTAAGGAGAGCAAACAAGAATACATGTATTAGGGGTGGTGGAAATAATCGATACAGCATAGTATCGCGATACTTTGCGTGCCGATATTGTATCGATACACGGACGCCAATTATCGATATTTTATTTTATAATCTGTAGCATATCCCTCAGAAAGATGGTCGACTGATGATTTCTAATTTATTGAAAACTCCAAAAACCAACGTAAGAGCTACACAAAGACACAAGACAACAAATACATCTACATCCATATGAGCATTCAACACACTCGCGGCATTTCGTGTTATAGTCACGAAATGAATCTATTGATTCGTGTTCACCAACACGATTTCCCCATTTTTTTCGTGTCACACAGAACGATTTTAAAAGCAATGTAAATAATAACAAATTAGGAAAAACAGATACAAAAAAATACAGATTTCAGTATACTGACACAGAACGATTTTAGAAGCAATGTATTTCTATTGGTAGTATGTTTCGTGCCAACAACAAATTAGAAGGAAAAACAGATGACAAAAAATACAGATGTCAGTATTCTGAGGCTCTGAGCCAAAAAACTCCGACATTAGACAATTTAAAATAAAAAGGGATAGGGTTAGGCTTAGGGTAAGATATTGAGTAAGAAAATGTTTTCATGAACCACACGGCTTCCGGTCTTCCAAGACCCGACCGGACAAAAAGACGTGGTGCAAACATACTACCAATAGAAATACATTGCTTTTAAAATCGTTCTGTGTGACACGAAAAACGTTTGACTATAACACGAAATGCCGTGAGACTGGGTTGGAGCATAACTTTAGAATACCATTCAACAAGTGAACTTCAAATAATTAGCAAAGTTGTAATACAGTATATAAACGAATTAAGACACAAACCACATTTTTACATTACAGTTAACACTAACCTTGTGCCTCTTCGGGGGGTACTAATACTTAAATGTAAACTTTATCTTTTGATATCGCTGTATTTAAATGTTGATATCTGCGTTAATTTTCTCCGTCAAGTTTTTGCTTTGGGAACAGTAACTTCCTGCTAATAGCGCAAAGTCGCCTTCAAAATAAACGCATGTCTATATAAAACAGGAAGTTACGTAAAATATGTATACAATTGCAATGAAAGTAACAAAAACAATGCCATCTCCTTTTCAGGTTCTAATAACACAAATGGTTTTATTTACATAAACTATTCATATTGCAAATACAGTTTTTTAGGAAGGGAAGACAGACATGGATATGACGAATGTGATTTGCAGTATCGCAATATATCGTGTCGCAATACTCAGCATATCGTAGAATTGCAATCGTATCGTGGCTTAAGTATCGTGATAGTGTCGTATCGTGGGGAGCCTGGTGATTCCCACCCCTAACATTTATAATAAAAAGGAAAGAAAAGCATAATACGCATAATCGAAATTGGTGTCAATAATTTGTGCTCATTTCTTTCAACATGTTAAGGTTTCCAGATGAATCGTGAGCGTTAAGGTGTTGACATGGACAGCCTTAGTTCAAACACATGACTTAAGTATTCTGTGTCTTTGTACAACATTATAATCTTTTAACTTCCTGAGTGTTAAGGCATTTTCGTTCCTACCCTCACCTATGGTCATGAAGGATGGGTCATGACCGAAAGAACGAGATCGCGGATACAAGCGGCCGAGATGGGTTTCCTCCGCCGGGTGGCTGGCGTCTCCCTTAGAGATAAGGTGAGAAGTTCGGTCATCAGGGAGGGACTCGGAGTTGAGCCGCTCCTCCTTCGCGTCGAAAGGAGCCAGTTGAGGTGGTTCGGGCACCTAGTTAGGATGCCACCTGGGCGCCTCCCTAGGGAGGTGTTCCAGGCACGTCCAGCTGGGAAGAGACCAAGGGGTAGACCTAGGACCAGGTGGAGGGATTATATCTCTTCGCTGGCCTGGGAGCGCCTTGGGATCCCCCAGTCAGAGCTGGTTGATGTCGCCAGGGAAAAGAAAGTCTGGGGCTCTCTGCTGGAACTGCTACCCCCGCGACCCGACCACGGATAAGCGGGAGAAGATGGATGGATGGATGGATGGAGTGTTAAGGTATCTGAATCACGACAAGAGCTTGTATGGAGTGGCGGAGAAATGAATCCTAAATCACAGAAAAGACTCAGCTTTTTACCACCTCTGGTTCCCTCGTCTCGAAGTCGATATTTTTTTAACATGTTGTTGGGTGAGAAGCCAGAAATAAGGTCTGTAGTTATCACAAGTAACATAAACGTGTGTTTGCCACAAAGTTTATTTACTGCAGTAATCCAATGGGTCGATTTTTCATCCATTTTATCCATTTATTTTATTTAATTTATTTGATTTAATTTATTTGATTTAATCCATTTATTTATTATCAATTTGTTATCCATTTATCCAATCCATTTTAATGTTGTTGAGCGACCTCTTGCTTTGCTGACTTCCAGGTCTGCCTACCAAAATACGTCATCACTGCACCGCACATTAGCTTCCTTTAGCTTAGCGGTGGCAATGCGTATAGTATGTTGATAGCCTAAAGTTAGCTTTAACACTTAAAAAATCCCAGTGCAGTGGTGAAAATATGTGGAGATTATCCTGCTGAACAAAACTTGTTAAGTACCATAAACGTGTGTTTGCCACATACTTAATTTACTGCAATATAAAGAAATCCAATGGGATTTTCAGCGACCCTTTGCTTTGCTTACTTCCAGGTCCGCCTACTAAAATATGTCATCACGGCACTGCTCTATTCTGTGTCAGAAACATTAAACATAGTCAGTGTGTAGGTGGTGGTCTTACATGGGGGTCCCCAGGAAGATGAGGGAGTCCCACGGGGGGACGTACTTCATCTGGCCCTTCAGGTGGAGAGGTTTCTTCGGAGGCTCCCGCGTGTCCTCAAAGATCGTCTCGCTGCGCTTTCCTGAGAGGAATCAGGAGGGAAAGGTCAACAGGACTGTGGTGTGTACACACGTCCTTTACTCAAGTAGAAGTACAGATACTCGTGTTTAAAAATACTCTGGTAAAAGTAGAAGTACTGACTAAACTTCTTTACTCAAGTCAAAGTAAAGAGGCTTTGAAATGTACTTCAGTAAAAAGTACCCATGGCTAGCAGCTGTTTTAAAGAGTACCTGACCTCCCTTTATATTAATAGAACAATAATGTCATTGTTAGCTAATGAATGTTTCCATGCTGAACAACGGCAACATGACAACGTTTCCATTGGTCCCTCTTCTTTAGAGAAGACCAGGAAGTGATGGATACACGGATCGTGTTCCAATCAATAGGCACGCAATGACTCTAAAGAATAATGATCACGCACCAAACACACATTCAGACTGAAGGAACCAGCTGTTTGGGAAATGAGAGAAGTAGAAAGTACAGGTATTTGAGTTCAACATGTAAGAAGTAGAAAGTACAGGTATTTGAGTTCAACATGTGATAAGTAGAAAGTACAGGTATTTGAGTTCAACATGTGAGAAGTAGAAAGTACAGGTATTTGAGTTCAACATGTAAGAAGTAGAAAGTACAGGTATTTGAGTTCAACATGTGATAAGTAGAAAGTACAGGTATTTGAGTTCAACATGTAAGAAGTAGAAAGTACAGGTATTTGTGTTCAACATGTAAGAAGTAGAAAGTACAGGTATTTGAGTTCAACATGTGATAAGTAGAAAGTACAGGTATTTGGGTTCAACATGTAAGAAGTAGAAAGTACAGGTATTTGAGTTCAACATGTAAGAAGTAGAAAGTACAGGTATTTGTGTTCAACATGTAAGAAGTAGAAAGTACAGGTATTTGAGTTCAACATGTAAGAAGTAGAAAGTACAGGGTATTTGGGTTCAACATGTAAGAAGTAGAAAATACAGGTATTTGAGTTCAACATGTAAGAAGTAGAAAGTACAGGTATTTGAGTTCAACATGTAAGAAGTAGAAAGTACAGGTATTTGAGTTCAACATGTAAGAAGTAGAAAGTACAGGTATTTGGGTTCAACATGTAAGAAGTAGAAAATACAGGTATTTGTGTTCAACATGTAAGAAGTAGAAAGTACAGGTATTTGGGTTCAACATGTAAGAAGTAGAAAGTACAGGTATTTGGGTTCAACATGTAAGAAGTAGAAAGTACAGGTATTTGGGTTCAACATGTAAGAAGTAGAAAGTACAGGTATTTGAGTTCAACATGTAAGAAGTAGAAAGTACAGGTATTTGGGTTCAACATGTAAGAAGTAGAAAGTGCAGGTATTTGGGTTCAACATGTAAGAAGTAGAAAGTACAGGTATTTGTGTTCAAAATGTAAGAAGTCAAAGTAAAAAGTCGTCAGAAAAATTAGTAGTAGAGTAAAGTACTGATACCAGAAACATTTACTACAGTAACAGTAACGAAGTATTTGTACTCCACTACTTCCCCACCTCTGATGGTTTACCAGTAGGACATGAAACTGGGTTTGAACTCCAACCCAAATAGCTCTGTAGTGCAGAGCAAGGAGTTGTGGATAGAAGTCAAACAAATCAGGGCCTACGTGTTTTCACAACCACTCTTTCTTGTCATCGATTAAAACAAAACGTCCACATGATAAGGAAAGGAGACGTCCAAATGTTACAGGAAGATCTGGAGGATAAATGTTCAGGGTTTAGGAAAACAAGTGTGTTGCACTTACCCACGGCCATTTAATTACGACATGACGATAGTTGTTCCTTTCCTTTTGTAAAGGATAGTCAAGTGTATCCTATGCTTAAGGAGATTATAAAGGAAGCATTGAAGTTCCTTTCCTACCAACTAGAGCATTTGAGGAACTCCTAAACACTATTACATGACCTAGATGACAAACGTCCACCAAACAGATTAAAACTAAAGTAACCAGCCTGTTTTGAATATGTAAGAAGTAAAAGTAAAAAATAAGTAGTGGAGTGAAGTACTGATACCAGAAATATGTACTTAAGTACAGTAACGAAGTATTTGTACTCCACTACTTCCCACCTCTGCAAATTAAAAAAACTAGCTTGTTAGAAGTGAAGCGGCTCTGACCGGTGACAGTTTGGAAAGCCAGAAGTTCAATGTCCTCTCCTCCAGAGTTAGCGGAGCTGTTGTACTGCGTGACGGTGCCGCTGTACTCCTGGTCCGAACCCTTCATCTCCTCCATGTCCTTAGACCTCCCTTCATCTGAGGAAGAGGAGCAGAAGACAGTGAGAGGAGACAGGACTGAATGAAGTTTTAAGTTCAAGGTTCCCTATTATACTGTTTCTCATCAATATATCACAGGTCTCAGATATACACAGAACATGTCTCTGATTGGCTGAAACACCAAACAGATCATTGCAGCATTACCCATAATCCCCTCTGTTTCAGCCCTGTTTCCAAAGTGCTGATTCTCTGTCTGTTACTTCAGATGAAAATAAGGAGCCCCTCCCCACGCCCCTCTGAGAGACATCTGGTTACAAAGAACTCAATGGAGCTCTAGAGGAGATTCAGGTGATAAAGGGGGGGGGGGGGGGGTTACCTTGGTTGCTGATTGGCTAATGGTTACACGAGACAACACATCGTTATGACATCATAAAGTGGCCAAAATCTGATCAGCTCATTTTCAGACAGGTTTTTATAGAAATGGATCAAAAAGAGAGAAAATCTTTGTTCCTGAAACTTTCAGAGTCTCTTTCCACAGAGGGGACACATGTTGATGTAGAAGAGACATGAAGAAGAGGGGACACATGTTGATGTAGAAGAGACATGAGGAAGAGGGGACACATGTTGATGTAGAAGAGACATGAAGAAGAGGGGACACATGTTGATGTAGAAGAGGCATGAAGAAGAGGGGACACATGTTGATGTGGAAGAGACATGAAGAAGAGGGGACACATGTTGATGTAGAAGAGACATGAGGAAGAGGGGACACATGTTGATGTAGAAGAGACATGAAGAAGAGGGGACACATGTTGATGTAGAAGAGGCATGAAGAAGAGGGGACACATGTTGATGTGGAAGAGACATGAAGAAGAGGGGACACATGTTGATGTAGAAGAGACATGAGGAAGAGGGGACACATGTTGATGTAGAGGAGACATGAGGAAGAGGGGACACATGTTGATGTAGAAGAGACATGAAGAAGAGGGGACACATGTTGATGTAGAAGAGGCATGAAGAAGAGGGGACACATGTTGATGTGGAAGAGACATGAAGAAGAGGGGACACATGTTGATGTAGAAGAGACATGAAGAAGAGGGGACACATGTTGATGTAGAAGAGGCATGAAGAAGAGGGGACACATGTTGATGTAGAAGAGACATGAGGAAGAGGGGACACATGTTGATGTAGAAGAGACATGAAGAAGAGGGGACACATGTTGATGTAGAAGAGGCATGAGGAAGAGGGGACACATGCTGATGTAGAAGAGACATGAGGAAGAGGGGACACATGTTGATGTAGAAGAGACATGAAGAAGAGGGGACACATGTTGATGTAGAAGAGGCATGAAGAAGAGGGGACACATGTTGATGTGGAAGAGACATGAAGAAGAGGGGACACATGTTGATGTAGAAGAGACATGAGGAAGAGGGGACACATGTTGATGTAGAGGAGACATGAAGAAGAGGGGACACATGTTGATGTAGAAGAGACATGAAGAAGAGGGGACACATGTTGATGTAGAGGAGACATGAAGAAGAGGGGACACATGTTGATGTAGAAGAGACATGAAGAAGAGGGGACACATGTTGATGAAGAAGAGACATGAAGAAGAGGGGACACATGTTGATGTAGAAGAGGGGACACATGTTGATGTAGAAGAGACATGGAGAAGAGGGGACACATGTTGATGTAGAAGAGACATGAAGAAGAGGGGATACATGTTGATGAAGAAGAGGGGACACATGTTGATGTAGAAGAGACATGAAGAAGAGGGGACACATGTTGATGTAGAAGAGACATGAAGAAGAGGGGACACATGTTGATGTAGAAGAGACATGAAGAAGAGGGGACACATGTTGATGTAGAAGAGACATGGAGAAGTGGGGACACATGTTGATGTAGAAGAGACATGGAGAATAGGGGACACATGTTGATGTAGAATAGACATGAAGAAGAGGGGACACATGTTGATGTAGAAGAGACATGGAGAAGAGGGGACACATGTTGATGTAGAAGAGACATGAAGAAGAGGGGACACATGTTGATGAAGAAGAGACATGAAGAAGAGGGGACACATGTTGATGTAGAGGAGACATGAAGAAGAGGGGACACATGTTGATGTAGAAGAGACATGAAGAAGAGGGGACACATGTTGATGTAGAAGAGACATGGAGAAGAGGGGACACATGTTGATGTAGAAGAGACATGGAGAAGAGGGGACACATGTTGATGTAGAAGAGACATGAAGAAGAGGGGACACATGTTGATGTAGAAGAGACATGAAGAAGAGGGGACACATGTTGATGTAGAAGAGACACGGAGAAGAGGGGACACATGTTGATGTAGAAGAGACATGAAGAAGAGGGGACACATGTTGATGTAGAGGAGACATGAAGAAGAGGGGACACATGTTGATGTAGAGGAGACATGAAGAAGAGGGGACACATGTTGATGTAGAAGAGACATGAAGAAGAGGGGACACATGTTGATGTAGAAGAGACATGAAGAAGAAAAATATGAATATGAAAATATGTGAAAAAGTGGATTTTGCATAATAGGTGACCTTTAAGACGGAGAGTTAAAAAGGGCCATAACTGTGTGGAGGCTGTGCGTCGAATACTAATCACAGACAGGCTGTAGCAGAATGGTAATGTTCAACATGAGTATATTACTAATTCATCGCCTTGTTATCAATTCTGTTTCTTGCCCGTTCTTGATGGTTATGTTCTGGTTTTATCTCCATTCTGTCTCATTCTTGCCCATAACATTAAGATAATAATTGGTTGAGGAAGTATCAAGTTAAAGTACTGATGATACAGTGGAAAATACGCTTACAAGTAGAAGTATTCAAAATGATTCCTGAGGAAAACTTGGCTTAGTAATAAACCGAAAGTAAAAAAGCTAATAGTGCATTTCAGAATAGTACAAAGGATATAACTGTATAATAATTATTGGTGTAAATACATAACTCTAATGTTGCCAGTGGTAAAGATGGGGTTAGATTTATTTAATCCGTATTTAGTTACTAATGTCAGATAAATGTAGTGCAGGAAAAGGTACAACATTTTATAATTTGTACCTTGGATTTGGACATAACATAAGGCGCTTTCACACCGGAGTACTTTTACCGTACTTTTCTCGTTTAGTTCCGATAGTGCCTGGAATTTTGCGTTCACACCAAAACTTTTACCTCCATTTTTAGTCCCTGCTAGAGAGGTGGGACTATACTGGGGAGAAAAAGTACCAACTTCTGATTGGCTGGGCGAATTGCAAACCACGCCCCGTAAAACTCTGAAAAGTTTTTTGAAGCCGCCATTGTATTTGCTGCTGGCATTAGCATTATTAGCATTAGCATTAGCCCCGCGCACCAACGGAGAGAGAATAACTTATGGCAACACAAAAAAAAACATGGAGGCGGTGGAGTGATGAGGAGGTGTCGGCGTTCTGGCGATTTACTCGGAAGGCTGGGAGTCCCAGCAGCTTCTACTGAAGCCAGGCCCCAACTCCGGGGACTTCCGGCCGGGGACTTCGGGTGGCAGTATACGCCGTGAAGTGGTTTGCGGCCTGCCAGTAAACCCAAAGCAGAAGAAGAAGTGATGTCAGCGGCTTCATTTGCGTAATCTTCCCTCAGGGGACTTATTCAGGTGTGAACGCAATCTGTATTTAGTTCCATGGGGGAACTAAGTGCTGGGAACTAAGTACGGCAAAGTACTTGGTGTGAAAGCGGCTATTGAAAAAATTGAAAATATGCAAGTAAAGTAGATCAAACAATCACATTTAAAAAAAACTACATCTATTGAGTTAAAGGTGGGGTAAGTAATTTTGGAGAAACCGGCTCGAGTGCGCTAGAATTAGAAAATACACAACCGGAAAAAATCTGCCACTTCCTCACAGAGCCCCTCCCCCAACACACACGAACGCGCACATGACCAATGAGGGCAGAGATAAGTGTGTGCCCCGATGGAAGGCTGACAGGCAGGCAGGCCATCCAGTTACTTTAGCCGGCTCAGATGATTGGTCGTGCTTTTTACAGCGCTACGGCTTCCACAGATGACTTTCTTTATGGATTTTTTGTCAAAGCACTTCAGATATTCATTGCTATCGGGATGTTCAGAGCATTCCATGGAATATAACAAAAAGTGTATCTCGAGCCGGTTTCTCAAACTTACCTACCCCACCTTTAAATTGCACAAATAATCATTAGTGATATATTTTACTCTTGAAATACCCGTAGCATATATATTACTGGATGATAAAGATTGTATAATGTCTAATGTTGCAGGCGGTAAAGATGGGGTTCAATTAACTTAATCCGTATTTACTATGTAAGTCGCTGCACGTTATCCCGCTTATTACAAGGCCAAATCCTCAACAAAGTAATGACATGACTCCCAATATTAATTGAAATGCTTTTATTGATTTAGATTTTTTTTTTTATTGATTTAAAAAATAGTATTATAGATTTTAAAATGTTTTATTGATTTAAAATGAGAAATGTAGTCCGTTGTTACCGTTTGAACTACGTAGCAACGCCAAACGTTTTTGCGGACCTTTTTGATTACAGATTTGAAAACATCGTTGCTTGCTTTAAAAGTAGCACAATTCATTATGTCAAACCTTGGGAAGTATCTATCCCTGCCCTGATGCCAAAGCAACTGGCAACTGAATATGTTTTGCCGTTTGATGTCTATGTCTGGACCGCTGCGTAAAAAGGACCGCAGCTCCGTGTTGAGGGTTTCTGCCCCGTTACTTCTCCGCTGTTTTCTTGTCCCTCTTGTCTTTTTCTTTTCTTTGCTGGGGACTCATCAGCCACTAGCCATTCATCCAAATGACTGTGCTCTCCAAATATATTAAAATTAATATTCAAATCCTCCATGTTACTCTCAGACGGGAGACGACGGAAAACTAAAGACAGGCAAACAGTTTGAAAAGCAAACTGTATATAGTTAAATCGACCGGACTTCTTTCTGCAACAGTCAACACATCCTTGACAGCGGTCTGTACTAGTGGATTAACAACGTGTCACGTGTTCTGAATTGACCAATCAGAATCGAGTATTCAACGAAGCCATGTAATAATGTCAGATACATGTAGTAAAAGGTACAACATTTTATAATTTGTACCTTGGAAGTGGAAGTATAACATTGTATTAAATGGATATACGGAGGTTAAGTAGATGTACCTCAAATGTGTACTTTCTTGTGTAATACTTGAGTAAATATATTTAGTTAAATTGCACCAACAATGATTGGTGATATATTTCTTACTTTATTATGCATCAAATTCCCCTATTTCCCCATTTTATTCACTATTTATACTGACATTCACCAGACTGCACTTATTTGATGTGCTCCATTTACAGAATATATAGATATATATATATACGTATTATAATATGTGCTTTGAAGGTTGAGTAACTTTATGTTATAAAAATAATTTGTCTCTTGAATCGGTTTGATAATAATTTCCTCTTGACTATATAATAAATATTTCATTTAGCTCTGCCAGATCGGATGACCTTTAAAATGATGGAGTGACTTGATGGACATTTTGTGATCCCATCCATTTGAAATGAACCCTTTTATATACATAATGCAGTGGGGAATGATTGAAATGGAGCGACCCGTTACCTCTTTCTTCTTCTCTCTTTGCTTTCTCATTCTCCTCCTTCTCTCGACTCTCCTCCGGATCCTCCTTGCTCAGTTTGGGAATGTTGACCTTCTGCTTGCTCTCCACCACCGCTACCGACAGCAGCTCAAACACATTGTTCAGATGGGTGTAGATCTAATGAGAGGAAGGATTTGGGTTTCTTAGTTTGTCAGCTATAGAGCGGTGCAGTGACGAGTCCTAAAACCCGGAAGTGAGTTAGCATTTCACCACTTCCTGTTCCCTCGTCTCAGAGCCAATGGGATCTCTCCATAGGGTTTTGGAAAATAGCTCGAAATAAGGTCTGTGATTGAAACACGTTGAAGAGACGGATCACGTTTTGTTCTACGACATTAAATCCATCAGCAGTGACCCCACTGGAGATTTCTGAAGAGGTGACGTGTCTGAGAAACGATGGTTGTTACCAAGTGGCTGAATGGGACTACAGAAGTTGTCCAGGTCGTTGTACGTCATTACGCCGAACACGTAAACACTCCCGCTACGTCTGTTTGCCCTGTTCTGCTTGAAAGCAAGTCCCTGCCTCCTGCAGACTGTTAAAACAAACGCTTCAACTCGTTCCATTTTGAATCTGTATTTCTAAATATGGATCCTAAGTTGGCGTGACGTTGAAGTCGTGCTGCTGGACTCGGCTGTAGTTCCTTTATAGCATAACGTTAGCATTTTGCTTCTGGCAATTCGATTTATGATTTGCAAATTATAAAAGTAGGGTAGACATGTGGATATCATCCGGCTGAACAAAACGTGCATTTATCAAACAGGTTCCAAAGATTTTATTTTTTACAATATTCCAAAATCCTATGGAGAAATCCTATTGCTTTTTTGTCGAGGGAACCCATGCGCAGCTTACTTCCGGGTCGGCCTAAAGAAATACGTCATCCCTGCACCACTCTATTGAAATCCCATGAGCAATTTATGATAAACAAATCCGGACTCACGTTATCCCAGGTGAACTCCAGCATGGGTCTGATCAGAGTGAACTCCTCGTTGACCTTCTTGCCCTGCAGGTCGGAGAAGACCTCTTTGAGGCCGTCTCCGATGCGGTACATGGTCATGTCGCGGCGGAAGATCACGCTGAAGGGGAACATGTCGAAAAAGAGGCCTCGCTTCATCGGCAGCTTCTCGTAGCCCGGTGCCGTCTTCTGCTGCGGCGTGCGGTGTTTGAAGGCTGCGTTGTCGAAGTTCATCTTGTAGACCTGAGCAGTGAGACGTTTAAATTACAAGTCACTTACTTAACATGTATTCTTAATGGTTTGAACAACAAAAAATACAGTTTGGGATACAAAAAACGAATAATATTTTTGATTAAAATAGGATTATTGGCAGTTGCATTAAAGGGGACCTATCATGCAAAATGCACTTTTGTACGTCTTTTATACATGAAGATGTGTCCCCGGTGTCAGAAAACACAACCCTCTCTATTTCCCTCCGTACCCAAATCTCTAAAAAAGGGGCTGCAACGGATCTGACACAGACTGATACAGATTTGAACACTTCTCTGACGTCACAGAAGTGGCGCTACGGCTATTGGGCCAACTCCACCAATCAGGAGGAGACAGCCACGGACATTGCCGTTCGAAAGCGCTGGAGACGCTGTAGTACATATGCCAGGCCTGTAGATGGTGCTGTTCTCACAGAATCAGCCCATCATGCAAAGACAGTGTTAAATTGAGCGAAATGAGGAATGGCTAAAATGCATGATCTGTTTGGTATTTTGAAAAATAAAAAGTATTACCTTATATAGGTATGGTCCTACACTATATTATTCAAATATAGCATGATAGGTCCACTTTAAACTGCAAACTTTTAGCTTAATTTATATTGTGTCTTTTTTCTTAAAACGTGTTTCAATTTGTACCTGGAGGCTTTGACTTTATGGTAAATAAATAACTAATAGACTATTAGAAAGGAAAACCTCTTTATTAATTATTATTTTGGGAAATGTTTGCATTGCAGCAGCATAAAAACAAGGCATTGCACATACATAGAAATTCAAATATTTTTGATTGAAATAAGATTATTTTCAGTTGCATTAAACTGCACATTTTGGCTTTGACTTTATGATAAATAATTAACTAATAGACTATTAGCAAGGACAACCTCTGCCCTGTCAGGCCTCTGTGGCAAAGAGCTTCAGAGAGTTTGCAGAACTGAATTAAAACTTATTTTATTCACGCTATAACTTAGGAAGTCTTCAGTTAAAAACATCATGTGAGATATAGCCAGTCTAAATGTTACAAATAGCTTATTTCTGATTATAAATAATTAATAAATGGTTATCGACATGAATTAAGTTATTGGTTACATCTTATAACCTTTGTTTTATTAAAGATATACCTCTTATACAATTAGAAATGCCTGTAAATGGGACCTTAGGAGTTACTTATGAATACATATGTGACCTTCGGTTTGGGAAGCGCTCGCTTGTTATTTCCAACAGTGATTTATTTCTGCTTATGGGAAAAACAGCAGGGGTGACATTAATGTTATTCTAGACAGTATTTAAAAACACAAAATACAGTTTGAGCTAATTTTCTTGCAGTGGATCAAGTAAAATCATTGATTTTCTGGATGACTTTTTACAAACTGTACACATTGACTTATTAAGAGATTAAAAAAGCTGTTCTTATTTTATGTTTGTTATTCTCAATCCTCTCCTTCACGCATTTGCGATAATTAAATTACTACGGCCAACATCACAAACAGGCTTGAACTTAATAATAATACTTTTGATTTATATAGCGCTTTTCCTGGTTTTATATATGACACCTCTATTAGGTTTTACCTTAAATTGTCCTTGGGCAGACACACACACCGCTAATATTGGGTATGTTATTGGGTTCGGGATTCCTATGGGTGACTGCCTAGGAGAGAGCGCAGAGAAGCGTGTAAGACTGCGACTCCGCCTCCTGGTCTCAACTCCAGTTTGTCATGGATTACGTCCACAAAGCCCTGAAATGTTTGCCGAAATGAGATCTGCACCTTTCAAAGTAGGGTGAATGCCGTCTCTCTTAATCAGACCAGGTTTTCCCCAGAAGGCTGTCCAATTATTTACGAAGCCCACATTGTTGGCTGGGCACCACCAAGACAACCAGCGCTGAAATTATTACATGCGGCTATACATGTCATCATTGATCAGATTGGGGAGGGGACCAGAGAAGATTACGGTGTCCGACATTGTTTTAGCATAACTACACACCGACTCCACATTAAGTTTGGTGCATTCTGATTGGCGTAAACGAACATCATTACCACCGACGTGAATAACAATCCTACTGTATTTACGTTTATCTTTAGCCAGCAGTTTAAGATGCGCCTCAACGTCGCCCGCTCTGGCCCCCGGAATGCATGTGACTGATATTGATGATAGCTGAAGCCAGACAGTAAGACAACAGGAACACATGTTTGCAAATTTGACATTTATTCTCCTGTAAATTATTTTCCCAGCCCAATAAACACTCATCTCCATCCAATAAGCACTTGCTGTCTGAGTGTAAACAAGCTTTCCGCCTCGCGTCCCGTTGAAGTTCATTGAGATATTTCCATGGTGATGACCTCATACTTGACCTCAGTACATACCACATACGTCATTTTCTCCGTCTCCTCTTTAGACAGGATTTCCACTTCGATGTCTGTGCTGTAGAATTGCCGTCCCACTTGAGACAGCTGTCCTGCAGGAGACAATCAAACACACACCGGTCATAGATGAGTGGAGTGGAGGTCAACTTGTAGGACATTCAGGTTTCATCGCAATAACACTTGAGAGTGATCGAAAGGCCCTGTTATGTGTTTTTGTATCCGTGGCCTGAATGGATTGACCTTGCCTGCTAACATTGGGACAGATCATTTATTTTACTTTCTAACACAGTATACCATAATCTATTAACAAAAAGCATAAATACTGGTCTGTGTCTAATCCTATTCACACTGTTAATGTATTTTTGGTTGTTTTGTACAAAAAAATATTTGTTTAAAGTGCTCCTATCATGCTATTGTTAGGCATATATTATGGGTCTCAGATATATCAAAATATATAAAAATATGTCTATGATGTGTTTTGCTCAAAATACAAACAGTTAAACCGTGCGTCACCTGCTAATATGGACTACTGCCTGTGGCGTAACCACCAACTGAGTTATGTTTGTGATAAAGAGAGGGTCTGTTAGTGGGTTCATTTTAGGAAGACTTTTGTATGTAATTTTGAAAATGTGTACAAATGTTTAGAAAGAGACGTCACTTATTAGACTGTGACGAGTAGGGATGGGTATCGTTAAGGTTTTAACGGTACTACTTGTATCGATACCGCTTATTGGTCCGGTCTTTTAACGGTACTTTTATCGGTTATTTTGGAGAAAAAAATAAGGTAAACTAACTAATAAATTGTGAACAAAACTAACAAAATAAATAACTCAGTTCCCTCTAATCATTAACCCATGTTTGTATAATGTAGTGTGTTGCTGCTAGCATACATAACACCTGCCGTGGAAACGTTCCTCGTGGATGGGGCTACAGAGCTACTAGAAAGACAGTCGAACCCGGTGCATTTCTCCGTCTGGATGTGGAGCGCTTTTGCTAAATGTTTAGACAAATTGCTCGTGTTACCGCCCTTACATGCTAAACTCTTATTGCACTTTAGGCAACGAGCATCGAGACGGGTAAAGTTTAACCACACCTCGGGGCGCGTTCTCTCCGTCGTCTCCTCCGTGTGTGTGTCTGCATATAGCAGCTGCGTGTGTGTAAACGGCCCCGCCCCCTCCCAAGCAGGCGAGGGAGAGAGATAGAAAATACTAAACATAATCATAGAAGCATTTTTGCAGTCTTTTTGCATGTTAGAAACGGAGTCGGCGACACTAAAACTGCAATATAATGTTTTTATAGCAATAACACATGACATATATGTTTTACATGTCTCCAGTACCGATAAAAAGACCGCTAACGTCGGAGCTTAACGGTACCACGGTCTTTAATAATTTAATACCGGGGCTCGGTACCCATCCCTAGTGACGAGTGTATGCAGCCACGTTGTAGTGAAGTGTGTGTGTGTGTGTGTGTGTGTGTGTGTGTGTGTGTGTGTGTGTGTGTGTGTGTGTGTGTGTGTGTGTGTGTGTGTGTGTGTGTGTGTGTGTGTGTGTGTGTGGTGTGTGTGTGTGTGTGTGTGTGTGTGTGTGTGTGTGTGTGTGTGTGTGTGTGTGTGTGTGTGTGTGTGTGTGTATTTCACATAAGCTTATGATGAGTTATATAAAAGTAGTGACATGGATGTATATTGAATGTGTAACTGCAACAAACTAGTTGTAATGCAGATAATATATGTATATGCTTCTCTTGCACTTTTGGTTGCATTTCGTTGTCCCGGTATTTCTACAATGACGATAAAGTGATATCTAATATAATATAAGTAGGCTCATCACTTTCAGTTTTAAAGGTCAAACTGTTAGCTACATAAACTATTAACTGTTGTGTCATTGGTTCTCTTGGTCCAATACTGTTTGATAACTGTAATTAAAACAAATATGATAATCTCATAAGGCTATTTCAAAGAGTACACTCCAGTGCTCTCAATGTCTTTTCTAACCTTCTCACTGGTTTCAGTTCAGTTCTCTGCATTATGAAAATTAATGTGCATAGACTTAACATATTGTCCACACACGGTGAACTTAATGTTGCTTTAATGTCATTGAGGTTATCTATCTGTAGTATCACAGCTGAAAGTGAAGGTTGGCTTCTCCACAATGCCTTTCAACTAAAAAGAAGACATGGTGTACACTGTTTTGACTTTTGTACTAAAATGGATATATTCCTTTTGACACCCACGGTAAGATATTGTGTTAAACACCTAAAATACCATGTTTTGTTTTTCAAAGTATAGGCCGTTTTTAAATATGCAAAAAAAGGGCATTACATAATTTATAATGTGTCGTATCGTATTCATTGGACAAACCAAATAACACTTTGGAGTAATTGTCAGTAGTTTTTTTTTAATACTTAAAGTGGACCTATCATTCTATACTTGAAACATATATTGTAGGGCCATACCTATACAAAACATGTCTGAAGTTTTTTTTCAAAAATACCAAACAGATCACCCATTGTGCCTCATACTGCTCAAACCCCTCTTATGAAGCCCTGTTAGAGAAACGCGGATCGTGGGTCCTTAGCTTGAAAAAAAAGAAAGAAGAGGAGGCGGAGCTAATGCCTGATCAGAATTCTACCGGAGATAAAGTTAAATTCTGCTGTGATAAAACGCCATCCTGTTCTAAACCACATCAAGGATTACTTCAGAAACAGTATGGAGCTCAAATGCTTTTTCTCTTGCGGGTTTATCACAAGGTGAGTTCTTTTTTTATTTCCTGCTTTTTAAACACATGTGCTCTACGGTACAGGTTAGCTCTGAGTGTTAGCGAGGCTTGCTAATGTAAACAAAGACGAGATTACGTCCAAAACACGTCAGGCATTGTGTCTGATAGCAACTTTCTGTGGGTCCGCTGCCGATTTGACGTCAGTTCGGATGGAATTATGTATCCGCTCGTTGTAAACCAACACACTCTCACTCCCTAAGCGTCCAATAGCGACGTTTGGTCAGTGTCCGTGGCGTCCAATTGTGACGCTCCTAGGCTCCTTCAGCGTCATAAAGGGACGCAAATAGCTTTCAACTGATTGCAATGTATTCCCATCTGCGTCGGGATTTGACGCTCATGGAAGCACGGCATTCGTTTATGTCGGCTGCCCTTAAAGGTAATGTGAGCGTCCATTCCCAGGAGTAAATGGCAGAAGACACTACACTACCCAGAATCCCCAGCTATCGTTTGGACTACACCATGTGCTCTTGACAAACCCCGTGATAGTCCTCAAGCTCTGTGATTGGAGAGTATGCTCCGAGGGTTAAGCCGATTCTCGAACAGCACTTGAAATGGGATGGAACCACGGCAGACTGTCCAAAACTGGATTTGAACGGGTCCACCGCGTCCCCCCTCCCCCACCCCGTCCCCAGAACTACACATGCTGGCTATTCTGTTTCGCAACATGTTCTCTATGGCACGTCTCTACTGGGAGTTGTAGTTTTAAAAGACGTTTTCGTATTTCCCATAATAAGAAGTTGCCAGTATTAAACTGTGTACATCCCTGGAGGTTTAGGGGACAGGAAACACTCACATTTAAAACATATAATTAATAAATGGGTGAAAATTGCTTGTGCCCAATATGGCAGTATTAATATATATACCCACATGCCAGCTAAGGTCAGAAGAGCTTTATTTAACAGCTGGTCTTATGTGTGTGATGTGATAACATTACATTACATTAATTGATAAGCCTGAAACATGCACTTGTCAAGGTTCAGAGGCACATTTGCAAATATGGCAGGAGCCATCGATCAGCTTAAGATAAGATATACTTTATTGATCCCAAGTTGGAACATTTGCGTTACATCAGCATGTGTAGCAGTTAAATATGCAGTTGTGTTTATTTGAAAATCATTTAGTATAATCACATAATTCTGTGTTTTATATTCAACAATTCTGTGTTCTTTATTTATTGATTGTTCAATACCTGACAAGGCCGGAGATGAAATATCTACATACATCTATAAGAGTATAATACATTATGTATAATATCAGTTAAAATAAGTGCTTCAACATAGTTAACATTGCTGGAGGTATGCACAAATATTGATAGATGTCTTGTAATGCACTATTGAGGAACCTGCAACCCAAGTTTTTCATTCAGTGCAGAACTACACCACAGTTGTGTAGGCCAATATGATATGTCAATAAACCTTAGACAATCTTGAAATCTTGAACGGGATGTGCAAAATAGTCATTACATACAGTCTTTAATTAACAATTAGTAGAGAATAACGAGTAATGAATATACTTTATAGGGATCGTATTAATATCTAATAATAAAAATATTGAAATTCAATAACATGCTTTAACCACCAGGTGTCTCTTTATATCATCTGTGCACCTTTATGGTGTAAATACAGCCTATCTACCAATTGGATCAAATATAAAAGTGAGCCGAATTAGTGTTGATACTGCAAGGAGACGTATTGTGTGAAAAGAAATGTAAGATGTTGTTTAATGGCTGATATATTTATGATCCACGTCACGTTTTCAGTTCCTCATGTTTGTCTTCTCATCAGGGCTCTATAAATACAGAACTACGGCAGATATGTAATATGTAATGCAGCCGAACCGTGTATTACAATGCCGTTATGTGATGACTTTCAAAGAGAAAAGCAAGCACACTCGGAATAAGGTATTATTATTATTTTGGTCTGTTTCCGGTATTTGTTATGACGATGTGCTCTGAGATGTGAGACTGGAATTGCACAGGGGGGAAATAACGTAAGCTATCTTTAGATGCGGATTTTGTTAAACTAATATGTTTAGGCTGTGGACCAACACTATACATTGACGGGGAAGGGGGTAGCAATAAAGATAACACCATTAAACAGTTACACAACATAACAGAAATAATATCGATAGCAGCGTCCCTAGCAACCACCTTGGTAACAATGAAAACGTCGCGATTTCCTGAAGTAATCTTCGTAATAACTAGCAAACTAAAGATCATGTACATCCACTGCACACATAATCTGAAATAACAACTCATATTTCTCGCATCAAATGACATCAAAACGCATTTTAATGGCCAAACTAACTTTAAAATAGACTTTTTCTACCGAGAATAAAACGAATTTCGGCCATGTTTTCTTTTTCTGCAGGGAGAAATGTGAAGATCACGTGACAAAAAAACGGGGTTTGTCAAACAGAGCACATGGTGTAGGCCAAACGATAGCTGGGGATTCTGGGTAGTGTAGTGTCTTCTGCCATCCTTTACTCAGAAAACATATTTGTTTCTCCGAATCGAAGGGGAAAAATACAAAAGCATTGCACACAATTTAAACCAATCAATGTTGTGTAATTAACAAGGATAATCTGGTGTTTTTTAGTCGATGAGTAGTGCAGATATCACTGTAAAATCAATCGACAGTAAGAGGAGTACTTACTTCCGGGTGTAAAATTCTCTGTTATCCAATGGGAATGGATGCTCACATTGCCTTTAAGGGCAGCCGGCATAAACGAATGCCGTGCTTCCATGAGCGTCAAATCCCGACGCAGATGGGAATACATTGCAATCAGTTGAAAGCTATTTGCGTCCCTTTATGACGCTGAAGGAGACTAGGAGCGTCAAAATTGGACGCCACGGACACTGACCAAACGTCGCTATTGGACGCTTAGGGAGTGAGAGTGTGTTGTGTAAACCCGTTTTTAAAAGATGTGGGTACGGAGGAAAAGAGAGAGGGTTTTATTTTCTGACGCTGCGTGAGTTCCCTGACGCACCGGGGACACATATGTATGTATAAAAGACATCACAAAGTGCATTTTGCATGATAGGTCCCCTTTAAGCACATTTAGGTTAATGGGATTCGAGCGTATCCCAGCATGCAATGGGTAAAAACCTACATAAACACAATGTGAAGATTTAGGCTGCGATTGATTAGTACTCTTTGCTCTGCACTTGTTCTCTGGGTTGGGGGTCAAACCCAGTTTCCTGTGACTGGCAAAGTAATAATAATAATTCATTTATTTTATATAGGCGCCAGTTTCAAGGCTCACAAGGTCGCCATATAAACACATAAAAAACAAGATGCACAATACATAACACCAGCATAAGAGACATAAACAAGACAATGCAGTATATAAATCAATCAAGAAGTGTGGTAAACCCTTTATACATACAGTCTATGGGTAAACCGTAGCTCTGGGCCTCGTTACCTTTGACGAACTGGGTGAAACCTTTGCGGGTGCTACGATAGTGCAGCGTGAGGCTCGTCTCGCACTCCTCCTCCACGCAGAAGCTGGGCGGCTGCACTTTGGGGAAGGAGAAGCGAAAGTACTCGTGCAAGTTGTCCAGCTCGTTGATGAAGTCGCGCACATTTCGCCCCAAGACCTAAAAAAGATGGATGATGATGATATTTAAATTGTAAACTGTGCGGTTTGTTTATTGTGTATTATGTTCCTTGTTAAAGTAGTTTTTCATGTTGTCAGAATACTGGGTATTGAGGATCTATTTTAATGTCTTTCTGGTGCTAAGTAGTCATTGGTTTTGTTTCTACACCTCCCAACGATCGCCTTTTACCCGAACAAACGATACAGTAATGTTTTAACACACAATGTACACAATATCTGTTTTCTTTTTTTGTTACTGCTGAGTTTTATTCCATATTTTATTCCATTCTATTTCTATGTAAATACTGCTATATTTGACTATATTTTGTATTATTTAAAATATGTTGTGTTTTTTTTACTTTTATGTATGCACCACGACACCAAGTCAAATTCCTCGTATGTGTGAACCTACCTGGTAATAAACCTGTTTCTGAATCTGATTCAATACATGTCCTCTGGATTTTCAATCATTGATTTATTTTTTAATGAATGAACGAGACCTTCGTTGCCCATTACAAACATTCAATTGCAAGTGCTTGTTGTACTGCTCAACACATCTAAACAGTTCTTGTCCAGATCCAAGCGTCATGATGTGGCTCCTCGCAAATGACTTACCCATTGATTCAGAATTATTAAACATAACTGTATTCCATGAGGCCAGATGAGCTTTAATTTAGTGACTAATGCATCATCAGTCAGTGATGTAGTGTAGACATGAGGACATGCACTTAATGCTGCTGTTAGCTAAAGATAATCTGAAGGGAGGGTTCACTACATCACCTTTAGGATCCGCTCGTATCCGTAGTTTCCGATCCTCTTGACCATATAGACCCCGAAGGCGTACATCAGCTCGTCGTGGGTCTTTCCCAGAACCTCACCTGCCGCCTTGGCCAACCGCAGGATCAGGTTGTCACTGCGTAGTAGAGAGAAAGCTATTAATAATACATGTGGCTTTTAACATATGCTAAGTTAGCTGCTAATGCTACGAGATTTAAAATCAGCTTTCTGGTAGAGCTCTGACAAAGTAAAGTAAGCAACGTTTCATCAAACAAAGACAAGTGCAGGAGTGAGCACAGTCAAAATGAGAGTAAACATAGTCAAAGTAATACAACATTTACTAATGAATACTTTCTGTATTACTGTGCTAAACTGCATGACACTACAGCTGTTTCTGACATGGTGTCTAACATGTTGAAGGGTATGGTCATAGGCACAACCCGGTATCACGGCAAGACGTGAACATGTGACGATGTACCATGCTGGGAGATGTGAAGATGTCACGATTTCAAACGTGACAGTTACACGGACTGTTAACCCATGTTAACCAGTGGAGAAATAACCGGAAATACCAACCAAATGCTACTCCGACGTAATGATTTATTTTGTAATAGTCACACTCGATTACGCCGATTTTCTTGTTGCCCCAGCTGGTCGACACCTCTTTTAGCAGAAACAAAGGCTACATTAATGTATTAAATCGATGTTAATCCGTGTGTGTGAATGTGGAATTAACGGACGTGACGTTGTGCGATTGAGTTGCCAGGCAACAGCTTCGGTTCATGTTAATTTACAAACTCTTCAACTACAACCGTAGTTATATTTAAAAACATGTTAGAAGGCCTCACGAAATACTTTAATGCAAATTAAAATGTAAATGTGAAGGAATGTGTGTATAACAAAATACATCGGTCATAAACGAAACCGGAAACAGACGTAGGCAAGATCCTCAGCTCGATGATTGGATGGTTTAGCCGCAATGCATGCTGGGATTTGGTGTTTATGTGATGTGAAATCTGAAAACGTTTTTTAAAAATACAATAATACTTTATTCCGAGTGTGCTTGCTTTTCTCTTTGAAAGTCATCACATAACGGCATTGTAATACACGGTTCGGCTGCATTAAATATTACATATCTGCCGTAATTCTCTATTTATAGAGCCCTGCTGAGAAGACTTCTAGACAAACAGGAGAACTGCCGCCAAAACTGAAGATGTGACGTGGATCATAAATATATAAGCAATTAAACAACATCTTACATTTCTTTTCACACAATACGTCTCCTTGCAGTATCAACACTAATTCGGCTGACTTTTATATTTTGATCCAATTGGTAGATAGGCTGTATTTACACCATAAAGGTGCACAGCTGATATAAAGGGACACCTAGTGGTTAAAGCATGTTATTATTTTATTATTAGATATTAATAGGATCCCTATAAAGTATATTCATTATTCGTTATTCTCTACTAATAGTTCATTAAAGACTGTATATAATGACTAGTTTGCACATCCCTTTCAAGATTTTCTAAGCTAAGGTTTATTGACATATCATATTATACACAACTACTGTATGCAATGAATGAAGAACTTGGGTCGCAGGTTCCTCAACAGTGCATTACAAGACATCTATCAATATGTGTGTGTACTCCACCATTAAACTGTCATTCTGCACATTTCTTATACTTTCTACATACATCTTATAAGAGTATAATACATATGTATAATATCAGTTTAATAATAAACAAATAATAAACAAATAAGTGCTGAAACATAGTTAACATTGCAGGAAAGCAATATATTAGACGTTAAGTACTTTGTCAGGCTTAATATATATCTGTAGATACAAATGTCACTGTGTGTGCTGTGTGCTCTGCATGTGTGACCATTAAAGAATCAGAATACCTTTATTAGTTCCACAGAGGGGAAATGTGCAGCGTTACAGCAGGAAAGAGCCACAGACAGCTTAGTGTTGCATATCTTACATGCGTTAAAAAAGTACTAAGTTATAATATAATAAACAATATGCTAAAAAAAAGATAAAAAGTTACATAATTTTCAAAAATACAGATAAAAAACAAAACGGCATATATATATATTGATTTAGTGGCCAGGTATAAATGACACAGTTATTAATGGCATATATATATTGCACATATAGCACATATTGCACAAAGTTGGTTTGTATTTAGCAGCAAGGGGTGTTATAGTCTGTGTTGTGGTGTGTGTAGGAGGGTCTACTAGGGGCAGTGCTGGTTGTAAAGTCTGACCGCTGCAGGAAGGAAGGACCTGCGGTTTCAAGAGGGTTTCATCCCTCCATATTCTTCTTAAAGCTTTTTTCTTATTCAAAAGAAGACCTTAACCTAAAGTACTCTTTAATGTTTAAATTAAGCCTTATTAGTTTGTCTGTTTTGCACATCCTCCTATTAATATATAATAATAAAATAAGACAATTCAATAACGTGCTTTAACCACCAGGTGTCCCTTTCTATCAGCTGTGCACCGTTATGGTGTAAATACAGCCTATCTACCAATTGGATCAAATATAAAAGTCAGCCGAATTAGTGTTGATACTGCAAGGAGACGTATTGTGTGAAAAGAAATGTAAGATGTTGTTTAATTGTTGTTTGTCTAGAAGTCTTCTCAGCAGGGCTCTATAAATAGAGAATTACGGCAGATATGTAATATTTAATGCAGCCGAACCGTGTATTACAATGCCGTTATGTGATGACTTTCAAAGAGAAAAGCAAGCACACTCGGAATAAAGTATTATTGTATTTTTAAAAAATGTTTTCAGATTTCACATCACATAGACACCAAATCCCAGCATGCATTGCGGCTAAACCATCCAATCATCGAGCTGAGGATCTTGACTACGTCTGTTTCCGGTTTAGTTTATGACCGATGTATTTTGTTATACACACATTCCTTCACATTTACATTTTAATTTGCATTAAAGTATTTCGTGAGGCCTTCTAACATGTTTTTAAATATAACTACGGTTGTAGTTGAAGAGTTTGTAAATTAACATGAACCGAAGCTGTTGCCTGGCAACTCAATCGCACAACGTCACGTCCGTTAATTCCACATTCACACACACGGATTAACATCGATTTAATACATTAATGTAGCCTTTGTTTCTGCTAAAAGAGGTGTCGACCAGCTGGGGCAACAAGAAAATCGGCGTAATCGAGTGTGACTATTACAAAATAAATCATTACGTCGGAGTAGCAATTGGTTGGTATTTCCGGTTATTTCTCCACTGGTTAACATGGGTTAACAATACCGTGTAACTGTCACGTTTGAAATCGTGACATCTTCACATCTCCCAGCATGGTACATCGTCACATGTTCACGTCTTGCCGTGATACCGGGTTGCATAGGCAAGGGTAGTTTTCTTGTATAGCACATTTCAACACAAGGCAATTCAAAGTGCATTAAGATAACATTTAAATAAATGGGAAGACAGTCATTAAAAAGTGAAGAAAATACAAATAAAACAAAGTTAAATAGAATAAGACCGATTTAGAAAGGTTACTCTCTTCTCTCTATTGTCCTTGACTTCCAGCTAATGTCTTTTTTGTGTGTTTATTGTGCATTTTTGACGGGTGTGTATTTGAGTAGTGTGTAATGTTTGACAGTTGTTCTTTAAGAAATGTAATACAACATTTCAGATAGAAAGATTACTCTAAAAATGTGAATATGAAAAGTTCATAAGTAGTTCATATTCCACCTCGACATGTGTTAGAATGTCAGGTTCACATAAGCGTAGGCCCCTAAATACAGAATATCTAACCAAAGAATAAATGTCATTATTGTGACTGGCAGCCGAGTTTTAGCATTTATTCAAGTCTTAAAATGCTGCACTTGAATTATGCAAAAGTCAGGTTGCTATGGTATTATATGAGACTCGCTTGTGAATATTTGGCCTCAAAACAGTGATTGCTATTCAAGCATTTAAAACCTCAATTCAAGCACCACGGTATGACGGAGAAACATGATCTACGTACTTGTACATCTGGTGTCGGACAAACTTGAGGTGAGGTATCTCTGCCCGGTTCTCGATGAGCCTCCACACGTCCTCTCCGTAGGATTCATTAATATAATCGTTGACGGCTTCCAGGTACAGGCCGTACATCTTCAGAGGGTTGGAAACCTCCATATCGATGCCTTGGTTAACTGCTCAGCTGGGGAAGAAATTACACATCCCGAATACTGGCTGGACTCATCTTTGTTAGGGTCAGCAGTTTTAAATATCACAGCTAAAAGAAAATCTATTAGAATCCAGTTTTCCTCAAGAGGACAGACCTTTGGCACCGTCTTCTTAGGAGATTAAAGGGAGACATTTTGCTTGGCGTGTAAAGACTTTCCTTCAATGCCAAAGAAAGTAAAACTCATGCAGCTGCTTTCTATACAATGTCACCGACGTGGCAAACACAAACCACTAAACAAACACACAAAGGGAAATCCAGAAGCCTTTGATGCTCAGGTTCAGGTTCTTTATTTGTACCCGTAGGTATATTTAGTTTGCAGATAAAAAGACAAGGGATCCATCCTGACACACTCTAAAAACAAACACAGACAACAGACACATCTCTAATAAAAGTACGACCTGCTCCGTCAACTCTCAAAATATCAAAAAACATTTAAAAAGAAAAACACTAGTACAAACATTCAAAATGCATAATTAAATAGATAAATAGGCATCTGTGTGACGCAATTTGTTAGTTTGTGCAATAGCTGCTGGGATAAAACTGTTTCTATACCGCTTCGTTCAACTAACCTCCGGCCCAAAGGAAGAAGCTTAAATCCTGAGTCCATCCTATCATTTAATTACAGTTTAACCCGTTAAAAACAAAGCATCCAAAAGTAAAAAGAGAAGTCTCCTTACCTGCAGTCCCTCAGTTCTGTGAAATCCTGATCTCCAAATGAACCGAACATCTCCAAAGCATCGCTCCTAGTTGAGAGTTTCCACCTGCAGCTGACATGTCTATCCCCCCCGACACTTGCCTGTCAGGTCAATAGGTGACGGGGGCCAAAATAGCAGCGAGGCATGTTTGTGGCAGGTAGAGTGTTTTTTTCACACACTTAACTGGCAACGAGTCTAATTTGTAAGACATTAGCATGGCGATGAAGTTTGTGGCTATACATGGGAATCCCTCAAAAAAACATTTCTGTGTTATGTAAACCGAGGCGCACAATGGAGGCTCATTATCTGAAATTACCCTGTAGTCTTTCGCAACAACTCGTTAGGGCTTCCAGGTTTCTTGACTAATTACTCCGCATTTGCATAATTACAGTCAGGTGCTCGTTTAAAGGACAGGCATTGTGTGTTGGTTGGCATTTGAACGGTTTTGTCTCGTGAAGCTGGAGAAATAATTGCAAACATTGAGGCCTTTTGTTAAGACTGACGCTGATCAGTAAAGATTAAAATGTGATTAGCTTGTGTTTTCACTCAGATAATGATATCTGTTATGACCTCTAGACTCTAATTTACAGCTTGGAAACGAATATTGCCATCATAAAAGCAGGTATATTTGGTAAAACAAGAGAGGAAGTGTTAAACTAAACTGTCAACAAGTGTGTCTGCCCGTGAGTAACTGCAGACTCAAGGTTAAAGTACACCACCTCATCCACTAGGGGGCACTGTTACAACACCTTAATTCATTACTGGTTTATTCAATTCTCCTGCTTGGCGGAACATGAGCTGAACAATGATTATAATGTGGCCTTTTAGGGGATCCAGACAGGGAAGACCAGACTGTTATTTTACGACACTGGTGGCCTTTTATATCTGTCATGTTGCAAAATATACAGAGCTGATTAAAAACATCATTTTAATCCGCAGAAATGACTCTTTTTCATATTTAGATTTCTAACATCGTAGAGGTCTACACTTTTTGTTCACCATCAGCATCAACACCCTTGGCCTTTCAATCTTAATAGTTATATATTGAAGTACAATGTGCACATTGCTATCAATTACTCAATCCATCATTATTTATATAGCATTTATCAGACACACAAGGTAACACAAAGTGCTACACAAAAACATACATAAAAACAATACTACCCACATTATAAAAATACCACACATGACTTCATACTTGATTGATGAAAACATTTAAAACCAATAGAAACATCAATAAACACAGGAGTGAATAAAACAAGAATAAAAAAATGCAATAATTAAAATGAATAATCAAGAACACAATGATACAATTACAATAAATACATTAGCCACCTTTAGGTCTTTCCACTTGTGTTTATATACACTCTTATTTACTAGTTTTTATTATATAAGACCGTTTTGTAACACTTTCTCGTGAATATTTGGCCCACAAATCCATTGTTTTTTGCTATCCTATTGTCTTCGTTCCCCCCCCCCTTACTTCGGTGTTCTCGGTCAAATTTGACCAGTCCTGTTTTACATTACATTACATGTTGTTAGACGCTTTTATCCAAAGCGACTTACATACTCAATACTGTGGACACTTTTAACTGCTATTACATTTACACAAAAACCATTAATCATCAACACATTTAATTTAACACTCTTTCAAACTGTACATATTGTATCAGATTACTGGTACACATGAACAACTGCAGTACATATACAAAGAACAGACACTGAACATGTATTGCGTGTGCCAGGTGTGATCCATGTGGGGGGAGGGGCACATAAGAGCGGGAAATGTGTAAAATTGTTCTGTGTGTGTGTGTGTGCCAGATTCATATGGGGGGGATGGGCACATACGAGCGGGACATGTGTCAAATTGTTCTGTGTGTGTGTGTGTCGCATATGTGATTCACATAAGGGGATTGGGCACATAAGGGGGGGGGGAACACATCTAGAGTATGTTTGATCAGCAATTGTATATGTTCAAATGTCTACTGTGAAGGATATCATAAAGCCTTAATGCAATCGAATGTAAAACAAAAGATTGATGGAAGTAGTAAATCGGTCAGATTTGACCCGAAGACAACAGGAGGGACCTCCATCTTAAGCACCACGGTATGATGGGGAAACAGGATTTACGGATGTATTGCACGTTTTCACTTTAACTGTGCATGTTCATAGCAGTTCATTATAAATATTTGTTGTTTTTATTCATCTTTAATTGTACTTCATGCCTCTGATTCTAACAGGGAAGATGTGTGGCCAGTAGTACCTGTTGTGAGTGATAATGAGCGCCTCTCAGATCCATTTCTTGGCGTTTCTGCTACCTTCCCCCTTCACTTCCTCCCCCCTCGTCCCCTGTTCGCCAGGTGCTGCTGTCTGTCTTTAATGGCCTGTAGTGCGACTCTGCCCCATTGCATTCTGGGTGGTCTGCCTCTTAGCCGGGGAACAGAGGGAGATAACGATGTGCTGATGGTGCCAACCACAACTCCACACAAGACACCGCAGATACTTTTCATTAAAGACGACATGACTCATATTTTTCCTCTCCGCCAATATCACACCCTGAACTTCCTTTCCTCCCCGACAAGAGAGAGGTGTCGCTTTCTCAAAAATGTGTCCAGTCGTGACTTGTGTCATTGTTCAACTCCTAACAGGGAGCCGAGGAACTTCTCCCATTGTTTGACGCGAACAGCACAGATACAAACTTAAATGGAAACACAGTACAGGTTTCACCCGTATACAGAGACAGCAAAACAAAACACATTCTTTACTCAAGTAGAAGTACAGATACTCGTGTTTATAGATACTCTGGTGAAAGTAGAGGTACTGACTAAACTTCTTTACTCAAGTAAAAGTAAAGAGGCTTTGAAGTGTACTTAAGTAAAAAGTACCCATAACTAGCAGCTGCTTTAAAGAGTACCTGACCTCCCTTTATATTAATAGAACAATAATGTCATTGTTAGCTAATGAATGTTTCCATGGTGAACAACGGCAACATGACAACGTTTCCATTGGTCCCTCTTCTTTAGAGAAGACCAGGAAGTGATGGATACACGGATCGTGTTCCAACCAATAGGCACGCAGTGACTCTAAAGAATAATGATCACGCACCAAACACACATTCAGACTGAAGGAACCAGCTGTTTGGGAAATGAGAGAAGTAGAAAGTACAGGTATTTGTGTTCAACATGTGAGAAGTAGAAAGTACAGGTATTTGAGTTCAACATGTAAGAAGTAGAAAGTACAGGTATTTGAGTTCAACATGTAAGAAGTAGAAAGTACAGGTATTTGGGTTCAACATGTAAGAAGTAGAAAGTACAGGTATTTGGGTTCAACATGTAAGAAGTAGAAAGTACAGGTATTTGTGTTCAACATGTAAGAAGTAGAAAGTACAGGTATTTGGGTTCAACATGTAAGAAGTAGAAAGTACAGGTATTTGAGTTCAACATGTAAGAAGTAGAAAGTACAGGTATTTGAGTTCAACATGTAAGAAGTAGAAAGTACAGGTATTTGAGTTCAACATGTGAGAAGTAGAAAGTACAGGTATTTGTGTTCAAAATGTAAGAAGTAAAATTCGCCAGAAAAATAAGTAGTGGAGTAAAGTACTGATACCAGAACAATGTATTTAAGTACAGTAACAAAGTATTTGTACTCCACTACTTCCCACCTCTGGTAATATATTTTCCCTGTGTGTCGCTGCTCGTTATCTGTCGAAGGAGTTATCAGGCTCGGCCACACTAAGGGAAGGATGATCAAATCTCTGGGGAGTATTCGGGTCACTGGAGGAAACCATGCCGAGTCGGATATATTCAGCTCTGGCAAAGAAAAAAGGAAGAGCAGCTGATATAATTTGAAGAGTGCAGGGAAAGAGCTCACCATTCAAACATTGGATATTGATTAAAGCATCAGCACAAACACGTTATTGGAGCTTTGCGACTGAGTCATACCCCGCAAAGTTATTGGGTGACAAACTCCCGGCATAAACTCCTGCTTATTGTTTACAAGCAGAAGGCCCTCCAGATAAAATTGTAAATCCCCTCGGTGCAGCGGGGGCTGTGACTGCACACAAGCTGCAGGGATGATTCCTAGCGTGTGGCAAAATGGAAATGTGTTCCTCTGCTGAGGAGCTGAAACTGTTGTGACCCCGTGGTTGAATACTTAATGGGAATCTATCCGTATCCCAGTCCTATCTCTCAATCCCCTAAGCTTACCCCCCTTTAACAGCCAAATAATGCACCACATATTTCTCCAGCTCAATCCCATGATACCTCCCTCTTATTGGTTTTTCGCTATACACGCAGCAGGAGCTCGACTATACTGCTACGCTAGCTGAATGCCAACAATGAGGTATGTTATTGTGTCTTTATGCATGACCCTCTCTCCTGTATTTATAGCTCCTCTGCGAGTTCTTCCCTCTCTCCTCCCTGGTCTGTTTCTTTTCAGTTTCACCTGTCAGCATCTCCATCTCTCCCTATATCCTTTACTCCACCTGCTACTTTTCTCCTTTCACTTCCCCCACACTCTCACTCTCCTGTAACGCCTGCTCTCTGCAGCCGTCCGTCTTTATTTATTGCAGCGTTTTGAGGATATCAGTCCACAGCAGGCACGTGCACAGGATGTTAGAGGGGCAGGGGCCCACATTCAAAAAGGGAACCCTGTCAATTTTGTGTCTATTGCATAAATCTCTGAAAATCTACTTTTGTGACAGTTTTAAGGGATATTATTACCCAGAGTTCCCCAAGGTGTTATGGTAGAAATGTAATGTACGGTTCCCACACACACATAGAAACTGCCGGATGCTAACCTGCATATGTTGGGCAATTTACAAGATTAGCATAACTTGCATAAATTATATAAATTTTGAGTGCTTTTGGAGGTTATTGAGGATTCTGAATCCATATCTGACATTTTCAGAATAAAACAATTGCAGTTTTAACCAGAGAGTGGCCATTTGTACTCTCAGTGGACTGACTTTTACTACCTTGATGTAATGATATGGAGAGCACAAGATTGTTGTTACTTTTACATAAATCTAGTCCCTGAGCTACCTTTGTGACAGTTTAAGGGATATTATTCTAGTTGCATTGTGAACCCGGAAATGTTGAGTACCCCAAAGTTTTATGTTAGAAATGTAAAGTACGGGTCCCCAGCACATATAGACTGCCGGTTGCTAATTTGCATATGTTGGGCAATGGAGGTTATAGAGGATACTGAATCCATATGAAATATATCCAAAAAGGCTTTCGGCCCCTAATCGATCTGTTGTTTTGTCTGTCTGACTTTTTTTTTTTTTTTTTTTTTTTTGCCCTACTACTTGTAAAGCGACCTTGGGTCCCTTGAAAGGCGCTATACAAATCAAAGCTATTATTATTATTATTATTATATCTGACATTTTCAGAATAAAAAAATGGCAGTTTTAACCAGAAAGGCCATATTTATACTCTCCGTAGACTCATTATGAATACCATGAGTAAATTGCGATCATTGGATATAGAGACAATTATTTTTCAAATAAATATTCAATCTGGTTAATCCAAATGATCCAGAGTCCCCTAAATCTTCCGAATGGACCCAACATTTATCAAAATCAGCCCACAAAGAGTACAAATATTGGCATTTTCGGGTTAAAACTGCTATTCTTGATCCAGAAAATGTCAGCATCCTCAATACCCCCCCCCCCAAATTACTCCAAAATAGGCCAAGCCATTTTTGAACTAGTGTCAACATACATTAGGCTATAATGATAATTAATGCTGAAGAAATGTAATGTACCACCTTCTCAATCAAGGCATTCGGATTAAAAAACGGGCAGTAAGAAGATGCTGATGTTATACGGCTACACATGTTGTGCCTACACATTTTGTAAACGTAATTCAAACGTAATTAGGCACAACATTACAAAAGCAACACATAAGGTTTGTGTGTATTAGACACAGGTTTTGGGCTGTTTTACTTGACTTTATGTCAGGAAATGTAACTGATTGATAATTGATTGACATTCTCAAAGGGCAGTTTTGAGGTCTTTCTGTGCTGGTCCAGAGTTGTGTTATTGTTCGTCACGCTCGTGCATCTGTATCCCTCTCTTTGTCTTCGCATTAGCTTAATTGAATCTTCCAAACGACGTGATGTTAAGGCGTGGCTTGTTACTCCCTTTGCATTGATTTCTCTGTGGTGAAGCTAATAGTGACCGAAATCTGCTCTCATTCGCTCTCTCTCTCCCCTTACAAAACTGCACCCGATGGAAGCACAGCGCTCCTGCAGGTGTAAAAATAGTGTCAAATCCTAACAAAGGCGAATCTAGAACGAGAGATAGCAGAAAGGGAGAGGGTGGGAGGGGGTGTGGGGGGAGAGTTACACGTTGTTCAGAAAAGAAAGGAAACTCAGGGTTCCACAGTCTGCATATAAATATTCCATTAACTTCAGCCGGCTCCATAACGGCTCTGCATTCAGCGCCTGGAATTTGAAATTAAATTATTGTGGTAGGTGTGGAGGGAGGTAGCGGCGGCGGTGAAATAGCCGTTTCCTTTCTTCCAATTTTCTCATTTTCCTTCCTTCCCTTTCGCCTTATCACGGGTGACACTAATCCAATTTCAGCTCTGCTCGTGACAGCTCTAACGTGGTTTTGTGTACCAATTCCAGCCCCTATGTACACACACAAACATGCATACTCCAAAAGGTCACCTACAGTATCCAGCCGATACAGAATGTATCATACAGTACACACTTTCATGAGACCTATCCATTCATGATTGCACACAGACCTATTAGTCTAGGAGGGAGTGCAGCATCTGAAAGGTCAGTTGAGCCACGAAATAAGCTGCAAAATATTTTAAAAATATCTGTACGAGCCGAGTGGTGAAATGTAGTATTTTCAATGTATGCTGTTTTATACTTTAACTCTACCACATTTCTGGGGCAACCATTGCACATTTTACTCCACTACTTTCATTTGAGGGCTTAAGCTACTAGTTATTTTAGCCGAATTCGATTATTAATCCAAAATAGTCATCAAATAATTGTATTCTACTATTTCAACAATTCAGACATCTAAAAAACAAAATAAGTAGAAGTGGGAGGGCAGAAAGCATATCTTATACAGAAGTAGCCCTCCTGTTAGTCATCCTGTTGACTTGAAAAGGTCATTCTGTAATTAAATACTCACACTCAACATTTTGATATGTTACCAATCGGTAAATTGGGCTTTCAATCCAAGCCCAACATGTATATGTATCTTTGGGCAAGATACTTCACCACAAGTTGCTCCAGATGGCCAACGGTGTGTGAGTGAGTCTGTGTCAATATTAGCATCCTTGGGCAGGTGGCCCCTTGTATAGCAGCCCCTGCATCTGAATCAATGTGTGTGAATGGGAACATGTTGACTTGTATATGAAGCGCTTTGAAGAATTGTCAAGACTAGATTGAGCAGAATATAAATACAGTCCATTTATCATAAATAATTCAAATAAACTCCATTCATACCAGGAGTAACACCGTAAAGAGATACATTAATACGTTGTTAATTATAATCCAATAAGATAATGTATAGGATTCTGAAATGGGCCTATTGCATAATCAGGACTTTTACTTTTTGGTACTTTAAGTATATTTGGATACTTTGCACTTTCACTTCTACCATAATATTGCTATACTCACTATGTATTGTTAATTTGCTATATGAAGCATACTGTTAATTTAGTCTATATTTGAGTACCTCTTCCTCCACTCCATAAGCGTATACTTTGGGTTTTCTTGGCTCATGTTTAGATATCTCCACCACTCAGACTGTGCGGTGAAAACAGTGACTCACTTCCTAAATTAAATCCAACAACGTCATGCTGAAACTTGTCTGTCTCGTGACCTTGGTAAATAAAACTGGAACCTTATTTCTGGGGTAAAAAGGAAACGCATGTGTGCTTTGGGTAAAACAATCCGACAATGAACTTTACATATGAAACCTGTGAGAATACTGAAGTTAGAGATCCTTAAGGTTCTTTTCTTTCTAAGGTATGGTATTGGTTGAAACAAGTCTTTGAAACAATTCAACGCTAAAGGGCTTCCCAGTGCGTTTGAAAGTTATGCCAAGGGATCCTGACCAAACGTCAATATATATATATATATATATAATATATGAGTTGGAAGTATTATGTTAACCTTTAATCAGATGATCAGACTCCACGAGGGAATCTGCAGATTATTTGTAAGCCTTTTCTGTTGTATGTAATGGTGAAGAGAACTGTATCAGTGGCTATAAGACCACTACAGTACGATTGTGTCCTTTCACTCCCAACAACATGTGGATGCATTGCTCAGTCTCATGGGGCCGCTGTTGGTGGACGAATACGTCTCTGTGATGGATTGCTCTCCGTTTGATTATTGCAGATTTGTGAGATTAAAAAATAAACCGGTGGTTCTTTGATTCTGAGTGACGGACATCAAAGTCGGACATTTTCCATTGAAGTCTTGAAAATTCATATTACGGTGGCTGTAATTGAGGAAAAATACAAAACAAACAACAACAAAAAGTCCATACATTGAGGATAACACTTGATATTGTTCTTTAAAAGTACAAATGTACCAAATCAGATTCAAAGTGAGTTGAAATCATCCCCATCCACCACCAAACACACAAAGGCTTACTTGTCATGTCCAGTGAAATCTTTAGTCACTAACATGCAATATGTTTTCAGACCCTGACCTGCGTTCAACGGGACGCACTGGGACCATTTCCTGCTGGTCAGTGACAAAGGCGTAAGTAGCGCGACGTTGTTAAAGCAGCTAAGCCTTGTCGGGGGGAAGTCTGAGTGGATGGATCAGTCAATGAAGCGAGAGACTTGTTGAGACTGCCGATCATTTCCTACCAACAGCCATCGTTGTTCTTTGTTAACCTGCGCCATAATGTTTGTTTATTTTGTGTCTATAACTATCATTTGGTGGAAGCAGATCAAACCATTCTTATTATTTGAGTCATGTTACATTGGCAGCAACTACATTTACTCTAAGGCAGTGCTTCTCAAAGTGTGGTCCGCGGACCACTGGTGGTCCGTGAGCGCCCCCTAGTGGTCCGTGAGTATTGGTAACATTTCACATTTGAAATAAATACATTTATTTACGTTTTTCGCACTCTCGCGGGAATATCTCCGCAATGGAACGAGCTTAAGTTTCACTTTCGATTGCATGATATAGCCCAACACCTTCATCACACATGTTGCCACTTTCAGGCGATTTGTAAAAAACGATGTGTTTTTGGATATGTGTGGAGTTAGGTGGTCCGCGAGTGTTTTTTTATTGGTTAAGTGGTCCTTGGTATGAAAAAGTTTGAGAAACACTGCTCTAAGGAAATGATGGTATTTAATTACTATTTTGACATACTTTGGTTACTTTTCACTTCTACTCCTCTCTACATTTCAGAGGGAAACATTCAACGTATTGCTTATTTTACGTACTCATATTTAGAATCTACTTTTTACAAATAAAACACATGATATGCTTATGACACGATGCAGTCCTAGTCTACAAAGTACTTTTAATAGCCTTTCAAATGGAAGATTGAATATTAGAAAATGCTCCTAAATGTAATTGTTTGAGATAAAAACAGAATGACACTTTTCAGTTTTAATATAATACTGTTTGGAAATGCCTTTTTCACTTCTACAATTACCAACATTGTGGTGGCAAATGACACATTTCTTTGTAATTGTACATATACCTGTTCTTTTCATTACATGTCACTTGTTAGACGCTTTTATCCAAAGCGACTTACATACTCAATACTGGAGCAATTTGGGGTGAAGTGTCTCAAGGACACAACGACATGCTGACTGCAGTGGGGTTTGAACCTGCGCACAATCCACTGCACCACACGCCTCCGTTTCATGGATAATATGATAGTAAAATCTGACATATTGAGCCTTTAACAGGGTTTTTAGTGGAAATTAGACAATTAATTATGAGTTTCAAGGCATTGCGTTGATGAAAGGAAGCATTTCAAAGTGTTTCCTCACAATCAGGGCATTAATGAGTTGCTTTCATGAGCAGAGTCAGTGGGGGCTCAAACAGATGCTGCGGCTCGGTGTAGATTTCACACCTCCGTCGTGTTATTATCACGCAGCGGACATCACATCTCCAGGTGAAGTGAGGACACCGGAGGCGGTTGCATATGTGATAAATTAATTGTAATAATGACTATCAGTGCTTTATTCCCTTTATCTTCTTTCTGTCTGCGCGTTTCAGCTTTTATGTGCAATTTACTGATCTGCCATCTGCCCACGCTGATGTATTCGGGCCAAACAGCTCGCTCTGGACTGATGAAACCAAATAGCAGATAATTGAGACCCATTGTTAGCGACGCTGGCAACAACTCTGTTTTGATTTTATGCTGCAAATCCGAACGCAACTACACCTGTCATTTCATAAATGACACCCATTTGGCATATGGGGTGATTCATATCTATTCACGTCGTGTAGGCTCAGCAGAACTAGTTGAGTTTCTGCTCCTGTGATGTGGCAAAGAGTGTGTACTGAGAGAGGCTCTGTGAAGTGAAGCAGACTTTTACATTTTATTTTCGTAACCTGAACAAGTGCTGAAGGAAGCAGTTCTCCTCCCAACGCGTGGCGCTACAGTGTCCACACAACACAGGACGCGGAGAAGACGAGAACAAAAAGACGCTGATCGCACACACACGCACGCACGCGCACGCGCACGCACGCACGCACACACACACACACACACACACACACACACACACACACACACACACACACACACACACACACACACACACACACACACACACACACACTTCAGCACATGAGTGAGCATCCCATTTCCTCCTCTTATTCCCAGAGTGCCTGCTGGGAATTGTTTTTCAATTGTGATTTTTTAATTCTTTTCTCTTAGAGTAGTGAGTTTTCAGATCTTTTGCACGGACCGGTGGCGATGTCTGAATGGGCGCCAAGGTCACGGAGTCTCTGTCGGGATGCTCCGCAGAGAGATGAGAGAAAACATACGGCGGTGAAACAAAGAGCCGACATCACCCGCAGCAAGGGAGGTAATTGCATCAGAAAGTGGTAATTTAAAACAGGGTCGTGGCTACGCTGCAGTAGGCCCAACAGAGAGTGTGTGTGTGTGTGTGTGTGTGTGTGTGTGTGTGTGTGTGTGTGTGTGTGTGTGTGTGTGTGTGTGTGTGTGTGTGTGTGTGTGTGTGTTTGTGGTTTTTCCAGGGCTGGGAGGGTTGCTTTATACCTGTATTCCTTTACCATTAGTTAGCTGCGCAAATGTAATCAGTATCCTAATTTGATTATCAAAATATAAAAGTAATGCAGATTTATTTCTGTATACTTAAGTGTATTATGTAAGGCAACTGAACAAAGTGACCTTAGGAAAGAAGAAACCAAGATATTCAGGATCAAAATCGCTTTTATTTATAGGAAAACCCTGCCTTTCATGAAGTATATTCAGGCAGTAGCCTAACACTGAAACACTTGAGCACATACTACAGTTTAAAAAAAGCAGAATTAAAATCTGAGCTGACAGAAAATGCTCCGTTTTAGTTTAAAGCACAGCATGTTTTCTTTTGTGTTGCCATAAATTACGGTACGTCCACACAGCAGCTTTTCAAAAATCTTGGAGCTGGGCGTGTCTGACAGCTTGGGGATTTTTTGCGAGCAATGCGACCAACAACCAATCACATGAATCTCCCGCCCCCGACACACAAAGCAAAAAACCCTGGGGATTTTATGCGAGCAATATATATATATATATATATAAAAACTCCCCAAACAGGCGAAAACCTACCAGTTTCCCCCACTGTCTCTGCCACCTCCCTCCATGCCTGGTTCCTCCGGTTTGTATCGCGTTAATAGTTCTGGTCGTAAAGAACCGGGTGATTTGCTACCGTAATTTCTCGTTTGGAATATGAGGAAATGAACTGCGGTCTGGTTCTCCCTGCTTACACGCGGTTTGATTGGCTAGCGCTTCTACTGTCAGATTTGCATAAACGTGTTTGATTGGCTGGCGCTTCCAGCTCAGCTTCAAAAGTTGAACATTGCTCAACTTTTGAATCCTGGAGATCTTCGCTTCGCTCCCCCACAATGCAGTTCGGCGAAAAGCGAGGCAAAGTGACGTCATCCCCATTCAAAGTCAATGGGCAGAGAAGCGGTGGAAGATTCGTCTAAAGCTGCTGTGTGGATGTACCGTTAAGCTCACACACACTATTTTATGAACATATCGGTTCACCTGCTGAATTAAAAACAGAACAAATGAAGCAAAGAAAGTGAAAACCATGAAGCAGATTCAGGCCGTAGAAGAATAGATTCACACTTAAAGTATTAGCCTACAGAGCAGAGAGAACATCTGATCCACTATATGCTCTTTATAGGTTTTTAATAGCACTATTATCCTGCTAGTAATCCACAATTGAGGTAGTGTACCAGTAATCTTTACACCCTTTAAATGTCCCAGCCTGGGAGATCATTGCTGTATTCTTACACTGAAATAATGGACGAACTTCACTTTCACTTTTATCCACATTCGTCACAAACTGTCATTAACCGAGGCTGAAACCTGAGAAATACAACAACCAGGGCGATGAGGTTATGCAATGCATTGTGGGTAATATGGGGCTCTGCTCGGCCCTGAGCTGCTCTGTTATTATTTGCGAGATACCATCAGCAAAGTATTTAAAATGTAGCGTGCCTGAATTGGTTTTTTTTTGTTGCACTTTTCTGAATCCTTCAAACCTCAGTTATATTTCTCCATTGATAAAGAAACCTTCACGAAGTCCTAAGCAGTTATTTCTTGTTAGAAATAATGCTCCTAACTGTTGTCTGTCCATACAATTATATAGATTTTATAGGTTTTTACTGATGGGAAAATCGCATACTTGTCCTTGATCGATCGACAGCAGCCTCTCTGGCTAAAGCAAAGCTGTTTCTCCAGTTTAAATAAAGCAGACTGACTAAATGTGGAATGTTTTACTACAAAAATATAACATTTCTGGCTAAAAATCCCTTTAAAACCAACAATATTCTGTGGAACCCACGGCACTATCAGAAACGTCGCTATCAGAAACAATGCGCGACGTGTTTTGGACGTAATATGGTCAATGTTTACATTAGCAAGCATCGCTAAGCATCGCTAACCCGTACTGGAGAGAGTATGTGTAAAGAAGCAGGCCATTAAAAAAGGAACTCACCTTGTGGTAAAGAGAAAAAGCATTTGAACAGGATGGCATTTCATCACGGCAGCATTTCGCTGAGTATCTCGTAGAATGCTGAGCAGGCATTAGCTCCTCCTCCTCCTCCTTTTTTTTTTTTTCAAGCTAAGGACCCCGAACCGGCAGTTCTCTAACAGGGCTGGAATAGAGGGATATGAGGGATATATGTTGTATATATCTGAGAGCCATAATATATGCCTAAAAATAGTATAATAGGGGGCCTTTAATGCTGCATGCAGCTGATGAGTCCCTGTGATGCTGTTCAGCCGGTTAAACGCCCCCTGCTGGATCCACAGTGCACTGTTTCTGTCTAAGAGCTCTTCAAATGGTCCGAGTCTCCCTGCAGACCATCCGTGGCCGTTTCTCTACCTCGAGGATTCTGGCTTCCAAGCCAATATTTCAAGGATGCCACGTCATCGAGTGGCGCAGCAGGACCGTTCAAAATGTCCAGCATACTTGGAATTCCACCGAGGCCGCGTCCTTGGTTTGGGGGAAATTTCGAGGCTGCACATGGGTAGACTTCGCGTCCTTAAAATCCCCACAATGCTTTGCGCACGGACCAATTTCAAAACCCTTGCGGAGAATGGCTGAACCGACGCAGCACACATTTAAATGTAAGTATAGTGGCGTAGAACACGTGTTGGTAAATATGTACTTTGTTACATTTGTTTCTTATCACCAAAAATGTGTTCCGTGAAAGTAAAGCAAGTTCATAATTAGATAGACATCGTGAGGTATTTATTTTCGGTACAGTTTACGTTGAAACCGTTAGAGAGAGTGGCACACTTGTTAGCCTGTTCCATTCTTCTTCGTTTTCCGACGCCGTGGCTTGGAAGCATACTTGCTTCGTTTCTGAAGGAAGTGACTTGGAAGTACGCGACTACCAAGCTAGCATCCTCGAGATTGAGAAACGGCCCCAGTCTCACAACAAATCTTGAAATAGCTACGTTGGTCGACAGGGCAAGACGTATTGTATTCACAAGTAACCCCTCTCAAGACGTGACATGGACACCATTTTGTCCTATTCATTTCTAATGACCGGTGTCCATGTCACGTGATCGCAAACTATCCCAGCGTGAGAAAAAACAAACATGGCAGATACCCGATTTATTTTTTGCCGTGGTGCCCTTGAGCAAGGCACCGGACACCCCCCTTCCCCCCTCACTCCCATTGCTCCCTGGGCGCTGTACACTAGCTGCCCACTGCTCCTAGTGCTCGACTCCTGGTGCTAGGATGGGTTAGAAGCAGAGGACACATGTCACTGTGTGAGACCATGTGAGGCCATCACAGAGGAGTTCATCCCTCCCAGTTCTATTCTATCTGACACAAGTACATTTAGGCTGAAAGTACATTTTGGCTGAAAGCTTGTCTAAAACATCTGTGTGGATATAAACTGATCCACAAACAGAGAATTGAGATCAACAAATACAAACTGGTTTCAAAAATGCCCGATCAAAAGTTGTACATTTTAGAAAGAAACACACAACTGCTGTTCATTTATCTAAATTCATTATATTATTGACCGATTCTATTTTTATTTGTGGAATTTTGTGTGTGTTTGAAGATCCTTTTTTGTATCTGTAATACAATGTGAGTTTACAAATATGTGTCTGTATTTGTAGAAGGTGTTTTAAATTACAGATTACACTTTTCATAGATTATTAATCTGTTCACACAAATCAAATTGAAACACCTACCTCCATAGCATTAGGTCTGAAACACATGCATGTTATGGAGAGCAGTATTGCTTTTGATGCCACTGCCGCCCACTTTGATTTATTTATAGATCACTGCCATTAGTTTAAACATATGTGATGTATTTTAAATTTATTGTGTGAATAACATTTAATCCGGCAGAAGAAATAGTTCCAGTTTGCTTTCACTGGAGATCTTTGCAGGAAAGTAAATGTTCCTCTGCTTCAGAAACTGAGATTAAAAACCTCCATAAAGTTTTTATGGGATAAAAGCTGACCTGAATTATTGACATGGCACTTTGACATCAAAGTTCTGCAAAGTAGAGCTGTATGCTTTTCAAGCAGTTTGTACAAATTACATTTTCTGTGAACGACGGTTTCTTGCAATCCATCCGAATTTAAAATTGCCTTGAACTTTTTGGGGGAAAGTTGTGTGAGATATTGGCGAGACATCAAACCATGCAGCATGTCTGTGCAGGGCTCCATTATTATTCATTTACTTTTTGCATATATGCTCATTTTTACAGGTTATAAACTGTGATTCCACAAGTTGAGTTCAAGTGATGAAAAGACGGATACAGTGTTTGGAAAGTACTGAATGTCCTCTTCCAGCATGAGAGTAACATGATAACAAAGGTCTCCCAACTGTAGCTGTGAACACGACAGGATGTGTGATGACCTGGAAGAGATCAGGACTGTTTGAGGCAGATGATAGCTATGTGATGAACATGATATTCAGCCTCTATGGAGAGAGACATCAAGCATGCTCATTTCTGACGTGGAGCTAATCTGAAGTAAACATTGAAGACTGCTTTCTATCCCTCCATCTTGTGACTGTGTGACTCCCTCTCTTGGATATCAGCCTGTGAAGGACACTGCTCAGGAACTAGCTGATGCTCTGTATGTGATGACTCCTTCCATTCTGGAGAGGATCACAGACACATGGATCCTGATGTTGAAGCTCAAGCCGGGGACGAGGGATATCTTTCCAACACAGTGCCCCGTTTTTTTGTGTACTTTTGAAATCTTGTCCTACATTGTTGAGACGAGTGTTAATTTCGTGAGCTATTTTTTATTTAGTTTTAGTCTTAGTCCTGTGTTAAATTTCCTTTTTAGTTTTAGTCATATTTAGTCACCTTCATCCTGTTTTTGTTTAGTTTAGTTTTAGTCGACTAAAAGTCTGAGCATTTTAGTCTTATTTGAGTCAAAGAAAACTAATTATTTTAGTCTACTTTTTGTCAAAGAAAACTTTTTTAGTCATCAGATTGGAGAACATTTCAGTCAAACTACAAACTAGCCAAAACCAATAATTTGTCATTTTAGTTTATTTCACAATAAGATTATAAAGTAAAGAGAGATTTTGGCATAGTTTTTATTTAGTAAACTACATTTTCGTCTCGTCACTTTTCGTCAACGATATTGCATGTTGATTTCGTTTACTGCCGTCGGTGCCGTCTCGTCATCGTCTCGTTTTATTCATGGAAAAAAGGCCGTTGACGAACATATTTCGTCATAGTTTTAGTCAACGAAATGAACACTAGTGAGACACATTTCGCCCTTGTAATATGCGGACTGTTTTTCTTGTGTTTTGCCCTTGTGTTGGATGTATCGCTGAGCGGCTGTTTTAGGATGCTGAGAGTCAGGTCGCTGCCAAGTGATCGAGTCTTAGCAGGCGTCTCACAGCAGGGGGTAGACGGATACCAGATTGTTGCTCTCATGTGTTAAACTCATCACTGAGACGACTGCCAAAGTGCAAAGATGCTTGTCTGTACTTACAGGCTCTATTTAAAAGGAGGTGAGGAAAAATGATATATTAACATACTGAATGTACAAGATATTATGGAGATTTTTAGTTGACCTTGAGGCGATTCATTGCTAAACCGAAGGGCTTACAGGAGGATGTTGATCATAGTTTAATATATTTACATGTTTTGTTTTTCACAGCTGTGATTATATGCCTTCTTCAGTATTGTACATGGCAAGTGTTTGGCACAGCTTAACGGTACGTCCACACAGCAGCTTTTCAAAAATCTTGAACATTTTGGAGCATTTTGGACATTTTGAACATTTTGGAGTCTGACAGCTTGGGGATTTTTTGCGAGCAATGCGACCAACAACCAATCACATGAATCTCCCGCCCCCGACATACTAAGCAAAAAACCCCGGTGATTTTATGCGAGCAATATATATATATATAAACTCCCCAAACAGGCGAAAACCTACCAGTTTCACCCACTGCCTCTGCCACCTCCCTCCATGCCTGGTTCCTCCGGTTTGTATCCCGGTAATAGTTCTGGTCGTAAAGAACCGGGTGATTTGCTACCGTAACTTCTCGTTTGGAATATGAGGAAATGAACTGCGGTCTGGCTCTCCCTGCTTACACGCGGTTTGATTGGCTAGCGCTTCTACTGTCAGATTTACATTCACGTGTTTGATTGGCTGACGCTTCCAGCTCAGCTTCAAAAGTTGAACATTGCTCGACTTTGGAATCCTGGAAATCCTGGAAATCTTCGCTTCGTTCCCCCACAATGCAGTTCGGCGAAAAGCGAGGCAAAGTGACGTCATCCCCATTCAAAGTCAATGGGCAGAGGAAGCGGTGGAAGATTCGTCTAAAGCTGCTGTGTGGACGTACCGAGAGTCAAAACTGCTCCACAAATTACAAATCTGCTCAAAGATTGTACGTGAACCCTTTGTAAAACCTCTCATAGAGATGTCCTGAACAGAGAATATGATTTGTTGGAGAAATGGAAATGTAGGGTCCTAAGATTGAATAGGACTGAAGCACTATTTTCTGAGTTAAATCCCAAATCAAATGATATCGTCTTCAGTGATTGCAATATGTTAAATCGTTATTTCGTTTGGTATCGTTTGGTATTTTATAGTTTTGGTATTGCATCATATTTACTCTTTAATCATATATTTTGGTATCATATCCTACAGTATTGTTTGGCATCGTATCGTTTTGTATCGCAATATTTGGAAATGTATAATTTGGGTTAATGTAATTGTATCATATTGTTGGTACCTTATTGTTTAGTATCATTTTCAAATATCGTTGTGTATGATTTTGTATCGCACCATTTGGTATCGTATTCTTTTGTGTGGCATTGCATCATTTGCTATATAATTACAGGTTCAGGGCTTTTGCACACGGTGTGAAAACTGCTAATATCTGTCCTGCCTTTTGTGTAATGGAGACAGGGCAATAAATAGATTACAGCCATCTTTTAAAAGGTCACAATTAAGAAACTTTGATTACACCCTTTACACCCAGCTAGGCGTGCACGCCCACAATGAGCCATTACGTTTGTGAGAGGCATCCACTGGGGAGCTCGTGTGTACAACCTCATCAGTTCATTGAAGAAAAGCCAACGCTCCATCCTCAACAAAACCTCTCATTTACTGCAGCTGCAAGTCTCCTTTATGCTTCGCTCGCCTGTGACCACCCAGTCCTGCATCCCAGGAGATTTCCATAAACCTTGAGACAGTCAGAGCACAAACTAGCAGCGAGGACACACACACACACACACACACACACACACACACACACACACACACACACACACACACACACACACACACACACACACACACACACACACACACACACACACACACACACACACACACACACACACACACACACACACACACACACACACACACACACACGCACGCACACGCACACGCACACGCACACACACATACCATGTATACATCACTTCAGGGGACATTACATTGACTTACATGCATTTCCTGGAGACTTACCCTAACCTTAACCATAACCAACACATGCCTAACCCTTACCCTTACCCTAAACCTAACCAAGTCTTCACCCTATTTAATTAATTAATAATTCCCCCCATGGGGACCTCCAATTTGTCCCCATAAGGTAGGCGAGTCCCCACACGTGACTATGTAAACAGATGTAGGTCCCCACAAGTATAGTAATGCTAGTACACACACACACACACACACACACACACACACACACACACACACACACACACACACACACACACACACACACACACACACACACACACACACACACACACACACACACACACACACACACACACACACACACACACACACACACACACACACACACACACACACACACACACACACACACACACACACACACACACACACACACAGCCCTATTGTCTTCCCAGATGCTGGGCGGTGAGATAAACCCAATGAAGAGGGAGATGGTGTTTTGGGGATGCACATTCCTTACCCCAGATGCCAGATGCTTGCCAAAGAAAGTCACGTGACCTCCCCATCGTCCTCTGCCAGCTCGACACAACCATCTGTGCATTCACTTGGCAGCCCCTTCTCCCTGCGGTCGACTTTCATTCTTGAAATATTCTCATTCCTTCCCGTTTTGATAGCCTCGAGGGAATGTGTCAAGGTGTTGCCGTCCAAGAAGTCCCTCGCGAATCGAGCGCTGCAGTTTGTAATTCCTAAACTCTACCCTGGGCACACTGTATTCTATTAACATGTATTAAAGCATATCAAAGGCCTGAGAGGAAGCACTGTGTTGATGCCGAGGACTGACAGCGCTTATATTTTTTTTAGGCAGTTCTATCTCTCTGCCGAGTTCAACATCACCCGGAGCAAAAGTTGGCTTCTTTCTTTTTTTTTTTTTTTTGAAGTGTGATTGCATTTTTTCCATGTGATGGCCACATATAGACTTATTCCATTCCAGGCCAAGAGAGAACATGTAGTGAGTGTAGACATTGGCCTTTTGTTCATTTAATTGGTTCATCTCTGCAGAATTTGATTGTACAGTGATGGACAATCTTGTGAAAGCAACAGGAGAGGAATCCAGTCAGAAGAACAACAGATGGCGAGGGGTCCGGAGAAAGAGGGACGAGATGAAATATTGTTTTTCTGATCAAGATGAAACCAGAGGTAATAAAAGTCATCTAATGAACACTGAGACATGATCACGTTGTATCGGCCCTTTCTTGACTTTATCACCGTGTCTCTGCCATGCCTCGTTGTGTTTCACATCCCAATTAGCGCCGTTTCAAATTCTTCAAGTGGCTTTTATTGCCAATCAGATAGCCTCGGTGCCCAGGAGGTTTCTGTTTAATATTTTATCCGCAGCTGTGTGGATACCATCAGATTTTGATTCCCCATTCCTCTCATTTCTTTTTAAGCTCTCATTTAAAACCCCGCCGCCGCCGCCGCCGCCGCCGCCGCCGCCGCCGCCGCCGCCGCCGCTGCCGCCGCCGCTGCCGCTCAGAATAGATCTATCACGAATCCGGTCTAACGGACGATGATGACATTCACGGGGCTAATTGATGCCGTGGAACAACCTCCGTGCTGATAGAGGGATCAGAATCATAGATATAAAACAGCGGTATTAACCACGGGGGATATATAGTTACTAAATATAATAAGGCGATAGGTCAATTGTTTCTGATAGGCAGTAGTATTTTAATAAAGAGGGAGAGCATGCTTCCTGCTTAGAGTCGAGCTTTTAAGGTTGTTGCCTCTATTTTCAGTTTGGTTCCCAGCATTAGCAGATCTTCAGGCGTTGAATAATCCATTTAACTCCATTGTTTCGGTACTCAGTTTGATTTATTTCAGTACTCAGACGGGTAAGCTGTAAAACCACCCAAACTTTATTTATTTGAATGGTTTATCTGATTCAGCGGTCACCTTAACTCGAGTGATGTATGACGTGTTCTGCATCCCATCTACAGCTCATTTAATTTAAAAAGGAACTGATTCAGCAGGAAAATGGAATAATCAATTATATTTCTCTCTGGTCTTTTTGGAAGTAATTACCTTGGATTTTGTACAGCTCTTTTTTTTCGTATTCCATACCTCGACAACATAACACTGCATTTTGATGTAGGGTATGGGAAGAACAACTTCACAAATGCAGGTTTCAAAATACAGGTGCTGCTTGAATCCAAATGTCCATGTGTTATGACTCGGTAGTCTCCAGTGGGATCTTCTTTGCTGCAGTGTGTCGGGGCAGCGGGGTGAAGACAGCTGATGCCAACAGACCTCAACACGTTCATCAGGAGGGCGGGCTCTGTCCTGGGAGGCGATCAGGAGTCGTTGGCAGTGGTGTCGGAGGGGAGACAACGGGTCTCACCCCCTGCGTGCCACGCTGGTTTCCTACCGGAGCACTTGTTTCAGCCACAGACTGAGACCACCGAAGACCACCACACAGCGCCACAGAGGTCTTTGCTCCCCCTAAGTAAAGGGCACTTCCACACCAACACTATGTGCAATACACATATCTATATAATTACCATCACTGCAATACACTCGCTGCTATATATAACTAGTATTATCAATAATGCTATGATAACGTGCAATTACGTAACTGCCACTACGTTTTATTTTTTGCACTACTAACTACTAACTACTAAATACTGCTAATAATAATTGCATTGATTGTGTGACCATCTACGTGTCTACACACTCTCACTCCCTAAGCGTCCAATAGCGACGTTTGGTCAGTGTCCGTGGCGTCCAATTGTGACGCTCCTAGGCTCCTTCAGCGTCATAAAGGGACGCAAATAGCTTTCAACTGATTGCAATGTATTCCCATCTGCGTCGGGATTTGACGCTCATGGAAGCACGGCATTCGTTTATGCCGGCTGCCCTTAAAGGCAATGTGAGCATCCATTCCCATTGGATAACGGAGAATTTTACACCCGGAAGTAAGTACTCCTCTTACTGTCGATTGATTTTACAGTGATATCTGCACTACTCATCGACTAAAAAAACACCAGATTATCCTTGTTAATTACACAACATTGATTGGTTTAAATTGTGTGCAATGCTTTTGTATTTTTCCCCTTCGATTCGGAGAAACAAATATGTTTTCTGAGTAAAGGATGGCAGAAGACACTACACTACCCAGAATCCTCAGCTATCGTTTGGCCTACACCATGTGCTCTGTTTGACAAACCCCGTTTTTTTCACCATTCATTCCGATGGCTGGCGTCTATGTCACATGATCTTCAAATGTCTCCCTGCAGAAAAAGAAAACATGGCCAAACTTCGTTTTATTCTAGTTGTAAAATGCCTATTTTAAAGTTAGTTTGGCCATTAAAATGCGTTTTGATGTCATTTGATGCGAGAAATATGAGTTGTTATTTCAGATTATGTGTGCAGTGGATGTACATGATCTTTAGTTTGCTAGTTATTATGAAGATTACTTCAGGAAATCGCGACGTTTTCATTGTTACCAAGGTGGTTGCTAGGGACGCTGCTATCGATATTATTTCTGTTATGTTGTGTAACTGTTTAATGGTGTTATCTTTATTGCTACCCCCTTCCCCGTCAATGTATAGTGTTGGTCCACAGCCTAAACATATTAGTTTAACAAAATCCGCATCTAAAGATAGCCTACGTTATTTCCCCCCTGTGCAATTCCAGTCTCAAATCTCACAGCACACCGTCAGTAACAAATACCGGAAACAGACCGAAATAATAATAATACCTTATTCCGAGTGTGCTTGCTTTTCTCTTTGAAAGTCATCACATAACGGCATTGTAATACACGGTTCGGCTGCATTACATATTACATATCTGCCGTAGTTCTGTATTTATAGAGCCCTGATGAGAAGACAAACATGAGGAACTGAAAACGTGACGTGGATCATAAATATATCAGCCATTAAACAACATCTTACATTTCTTTTCACACAATACGTCTCCTTGCAGTATCAACACTAATTCGGCTCACTTTTATATTTGATCCAATTGGTAGATAGGCTGTATTTACACCATAAAGGTGCACAGTTGATATAAAGAGACACCTGGTGGTTAAAGCATGTTATTGAATTTCAATATTTTTATTATTAGATATTAATACGATCCCTATAAAGTATATTCATTACTCGTTATTCTCTACTAATTGTTAATTAAAGACTGTATATAATGACTATTTTGCACATCCCTTTCAAGATTTTCTAAGGTTTATTGACATATCATATAGGCCTACACAACTGTGGTGTAGTTCTGCACTGAATGAAAAACTTGGGTCGCAGGTTCCTCAACAGTGCATTACAAGACATCTATCAATATTTGTGCATACCTCCAGCAATGTTAACTATGTTGAAGCACTTATTTTAACTGATATTATACATAATGTATTATACTCTTATAGATGTATGTAGATATTTCATCTCCGGCCTTGTCAGGTATTGAACAATCAATAAATAAAGAACACAGAATTGTTAAATATAAAACACAGAATTTGTGTGATTATACTAAATGATTTTCAAATAAACACAACTGCATATTTAACTGTTACACATGCTGATGTAACGCAAATGTTCCAACTTGGGATCAATAAAGTATATCTTATCTTAAGCTGATCGATGGCTACTGCCATATTTGCAAAATGTGCCTCTGAACCTTGACAAGTGCATGTTTCAGGCTTATCAATTAATGTAATGTAATGTTATCACAGGGGTCACACACATAAGACCAGCTGTTAAATAAAGCTCTTCTGACCTTAGCTGGCATGTGGGTATATATAGTAATACTGCCCATTATGGGCACAAGCAATTGTCACCCATTTATTAATTATATGTTTTAAATGTGAGTGTTTCCTGTCCCCTAAACCTCCAGGGATGTACACAGTTTAATACTGGCAACTTCTTATTATGGGAAATACGAAAACGTCTTTTAAAACTACAACTCCCAGTAGAGACGTGCCATAGAGAACATGTTGCGAAACAGAATAGCCAGCATGTGTAGTTCTGGGGACGGGGTGGGGGAGGGGGGACGCGGTGGACCCGTTCAAATCCAGTTTTGGACAGTCTGCCGTGGTTCCATCCCATTTCAAGTGCTGTTCGAGAATCGGCTTAACCCTCGGAGCACACTCTCCAATCACAGAGCTTGAGGACTATCACGGGGTTTGTCAAACAGAGCACATGGTGTAGTCCAAACGATAGCTGGGGATTCTGGGTAGTGTAGTGTCTTCTGCCATCCTTTACTCCTGGGAATGGACGCTCACATTACCTTTAAGGGCAGCCGACATAAACGAATGCCGTGCTTCCATGAGCGTCAAATCCCGACGCAGATGGGAATACATTGCAATCAGTTGAAAGCTATTTGCGTCTCTTTATGGCGCTGAAGGAGCCTAGGAGCGTCACAATTGGACGCCACGGACACTGACCAAACGTCGCTATTGGACGCTTAGGGAGTGAGAGTGTGTTGACGTTTCATATTCTCTGTGGATGTTTAATTGCTCTTTTTGCTGCACTTTTAGTGTACAGTTCTGCTGCTGTGTTTATTGTGTTTATTGTGTTTAGTTACTCTGGCACAACAATAAAGTCTTATCTTATCTCTATCATGAGACTTAAAAGACATCCAGAAGAGATTGCAATATCGTACATTTTTAACAATTTCTCTGGCAATCTTGTCAACAAAAGTCAAATGTATTCTCTTCCAAGCTCAGTTTCTGTCACCACCATCACCACCACCACCATCATCGTCGTCGTCGTCGTCGTCGTCGTCGTCGTCGTCGTCGTCGTCGTCGTCGTCGTCGTCGTCGTCGTCATCATCATCAACCTGAACCTCCAAGGACACACGCGTTCATTCGATTGTCTTTAAGCCCAGAACTGATCAAGGACAATAGCGTGTGGTGCAGTATTCTAACGTATTGTTTAGTACCGTATTCGTAGTGTGGCGTTTTGTATAGTTGTGTATGGTCCATTGCACCATTTGGTATGTAACGACAGGTTCAGGGCTTGTACACGGCTTTACATCGTTCTCTATGTGGCGTCAGAACCCGTGCAAACCCAATCCAAAATTCTGTTTAAGCTGCAAAGAAAACATCAGGAAGAATAATATGCTTCAGGCGAACTAAACCAAGGTTTCACAGTAGAAGTCTAAAACATGATTGTGTTTAAATGTTTAATATCTTATTGTTTCTGTAGACTCCATCAGGGCGGCAGTTGCTGTTTACAGAACAAGAGAAGGCCAGTGTGGCGATGGAGGATTCATTGTTAGGTCTCAATGAGGCGCAAAGTGAATTTTGATGAGAATGGTGTGGAAACAAAACAACACCATTTAATGAAAAACTCCACCAGTACCTTTTATTCCAGAATCCCATTTTCTCTGATTCACGTTGGCCAACAGCGACTCACAGGTGTTACATAACGTGAACAAGATTGAAGTGTATCAGCTCAGCAAATACTCTCCGACAGCGTAGTTAAGTGAGAACTTCATTATGTACCTGGATGACAGCACAATGAAAACAGCTATTGAACTGTTGATGTTTTTTGACACTTAATTAGAGCAGCGGTGATAAAAAAAGTTGATGGGTTTTATCGCTCTCTAAAAATACTGTACACACGGCAATAACTCCCAGCTCTCGGCCTGCGGTGGCGCCGTCGTTTTATGTCTCTAACGTTATCTTGTATCACACCACGGTGTTCAGGAAAGCAAAGAGCACAATGTTCTCCTTCTAATCTATTCACAACAGCATCCACGTCCACACATTCTCACCTCCTTCATCCGGTTTAGTCCTGGACTCCTCCTCCCTTGTGACCTGCACGTTTCTCACCATTTAGACTTGTAATAGTATTGATTCGCGTGTAAACAGGATGTGGCTCCAATTCTCCCATGGTGCAGTCTAACCTTAACGCATACATCAATACGTCAATGCTCTCTTCCCAGACTCCTCCTGAGCACACTCACAAATTGATATCCAGCATGGAGTAAATGAAACATCTATCAAATTAGACACACACACACACACACACACACACACACACGATTTAATGTACACAAGAAGAACACGTACAATATATACTTTCACTTCTGTGGTGAATCCAGTTAGTGAATATTGTGAAGCTAAACCACTGTTTGGAAATAGTGTGTGGAGTTAGATGATAACTGACAATAACCGAAAAGGTAGCTCATGTGATCCTTCAAGTGTGTCTTATAAAAACACTCATGTGAACATTAACATCAATTAGGCTCACTTAAAGGTGGGGAAGGTACGTTTCAGAAACCGGCTCGAGATACACTTTTTGTTATATTCCATGGAATGCTCTTAACATCCCGATAGCAATGAATAAGTGCTCTTAAGTGCTTTGACAAAAAATCCATAAAGAGATGTCATCTGTCGAAGCCGTAATACTGTAAAAAGTACAACTGACAGGCAGGATTGGATGGCCTCCCTGCCTGTCAGCCTTCCATCGGGGCACACACTTATCTCGTGCCCTCATTGGTCATGTGCGCGTTCGTGTGTGTTGGAGGAGGGGCTCTGTGAGGAAGTGGCAGATTTTCTCCGGTTGTGTATTTTCAAATTCTAGCGATCTCGAGCCGGTTTCTCAAACGTACCTACCCCACCTTTAAAGCAATGATCCTGTTCATACTGGTCTTTAACACTAGAACCGCCAACGGGAACTTTTTACCCGCTGCTTTTTATATTTATTTAACCTTTATTTAACCAGATAAAAGCATTGAGATAGAATCTCATTTGCAATGCTGACCTGGGCAAGAAGGCAGCAACGTTACACAAACATATAAAATACAGAGAACATAACTAAGAAAACAAAAGACGAGAAAGCAGTCACTACATGGAGCACATTGGGACAGTAAGAAAGGCACTACTTATTACTGCAAGAGCAGTTGGTGGTAAGGACTTCAGACAACTTCAATTTAAAACATGCTATTGAGACAAGTGCCCTCTGTTTCTTGATTGTATGTAACTTGTTTTCCTGAAAGTGTGTTATGTAGCACCCTCTGTTGTTAAACATTGTCAATATGAAGTCAGATTGAAAAAATGGCCAAAATAATTACCATGTATACCCATCAGCGCCAGCGGGTAATATTTACCTTATAGAAAATGCAGTGATTTTCGCCACGCGTAAACATAGACATGACGTGTTGCTATTGCAACGCCTGTTGTTTACTGCAGTTCCTTATAGATAGAGAGAGAGATAGATACTTTGCACATAACTCACGGTAGCGATATGTTATACTTCATGCTATCTGCAGAAACTAGATGGAAGCTGAGAGTCCACAGATTCTATTGATATACGTTGCATCACTGTAACTCACTCTTAACCCTGTGTTCTAGTATGATAAATAAAATAACATTGTACCTTGAAAATCAATGCGTAATAGCGGGTACATTTGACCCGTTGGCGGTTTTAGGTATACAGCGACCCCTGGCGGTTCTAGTGTTAAGACTAGGGCTGTCAAACGATTACAATTTTTAATCAGATTAATCACAGTTTAAAAATTAATTAATCATGATTAATCACCATTCGAACTATGTCTAAAATATGCCATTTATTTATGTATATTGTTGTGGGAATGGAAAGATAAATGAAAGAAGGCGGATATATCCATTTAACATACAGTATCTATGTTTATTATAACATTTTTCTGCATGTCAAAATGAAAGACAACCCACACACCTATCAATCATCAAACCGTGGGGTCTTAATTCATTACGTGTTGATTTCTATCAACGGGGGAGTACTTCAGGAAAGTCGACAGAGGGGGGGGGGGGGGGCTAGTGGAGTACTTCAGGAAAGTCGACAGAGGGGGGGGGGGGGGGCTAGTGGAGTACTTCGTGACCACAGAGCGTGAACGTTGTGATCAGCTGTTTTAGCGCAGTTCTCCAGCGAAGGGGGGAGTCTCCCTCCGCAGCCGGTTGGCGTAATTTTGGCACAGTTCCGTTGTACAGACGGACGTTAACAGCAGCCTGTCTGTGCACACGGAGACCGACTCTGTCGTCCGGTGATCTAACCGCCTTCTGGAAAAGCTTCACAAGTACGTCGGTACGCAAATGCGCTTTGTGACACAAGTGACGGTACGCATTTCAGATTACATAACCTGCGTACCAGTTATGTGCACCCCTGTACCAGAGCCATATTATTACTATTATATTGCTCTGCCCTGTACTACAGCAAGAGTATTCTCCGTCGGGACTTCCTGCAACAACACCACGCCGTTATCAAAGATGTTCTATTGAGAAGACGATCACTACGTGACAAACGTTTTCAAAACCGTGGCTACTGAAATCAATCTTACTAACTGCTGTCTGTGCAATTTACTCCGCGCGAGTTGGCAGACTTTATTTTGCTTACTTTAACATCATTGTTCATGGTGGGGCTAAGCCATTTCTTGGTATGGGTGTAGCCTACCCCAGCCATACCCTGGCGCTGCCACTGGTGGCACGTATGGGGCGGGCCATTCTGCACATGCGTTAAATGCGTTAAATATTTTAACGCAATTAATTCAAAAAATTAATTACCGCCGTTAACGCGATCATTTTGACAGCACTAGTTAAGACGCCTCCTTCTCTAAAACATATATATATTAAGTTTATCAGAACAAGATATGAGATTACAGCAGTGTGCGTCAGACTAATGAAGTGGATCGGTTCAGTGTTTTAAGTGTAACATTCGCCCGTTTTGCTTCCACCACAGCTCAAGAGGGACACGTTGTTCAGGGAATCAAAAAAGGCCGTTCTTTGGAAAGATATTCCCTGATTTTGTCTAACTCAGACTGCTAAAGCCTCAGAGGAGACTTTGAGTATTTCTTCGCACATCGGGACTTCATGGCCAGTCTGAGGAGGAATGAATAATGGCAAAGGATTGTTTCAGATGGATATGAAAACGTACTTTAACTGTGTGTAGATGCCCCAAAGTCTATGGTAGACAAATCAAATGTATTCTTTCTTTTTGTTACTTGACATGTTTTTTTGTTACCCTTAATGTTGTCAAAGGGTCCTTAATATCGAGTTTAGCAAGTGAAGTGATTACAAAAAGCCAACATTAGTTTAAATATCTATCAGGGCGCAAGACAGACTTTGAACAATTGGACACCAATTCTTTAGTTGCTTGCGGATGCCCTAAAAGCTGAGATTCATTACTTATTCATTTCAGGGGCTTTTACATTGATTTGAAGTAAATACAGTATTAAAAACAAAACAAGGCAATCAATAAATAAGAGTATAATGTCCTTTTAAAAGTGAAAGCCACTATAGGCAGTGTCTGAACATTTCAGACTGACGCCCACTTGTGGTCAAATCAATAAATAACTTATGTTTTAGACATGAATGCAAATTGAAAGCGATGTTTACGAGTTTCAGTATGGATTCAGATGCTTACAAGAAGCTGTAACAACATATGATTGGAGTCATCACAGTGTTAACAGTAAAAGGAAATGTTAGTTGCGCTGAAGTATGGGTTAACTCACAGTCTATGGTTAACTCAGACCGAGTGAATATAAATGTCAATATAGTTATATATCTCCTTCCACTTCTGACTATAATAACAACTCTCACTTGTTTTGCATGGTGCATGTTTTTGCATTTAAGACATGCATATCCCTTTAGACATTACACAGAGATCTGCCAGCACACTTAGACTTTAGACTAAAGTGTTTCAAGTTGAAGTCAATCACTGTATGTTTAACTCGCTGTGTGTGCGGTGGATCGCCTGACAACTCTGAAGCTTATCAACAATTCATTTTGGAGCTTTTTAATGGCCCGGCCCGTATTTCTCACTCAGAAGGTGGATATGCATTATTCACATTCTAATATTGTAGTGCTATTATAAACCCCGCCCCCCCCCTCTTCCTCTCTCCACCACACACACACACACGCACGCACGCGCACACGCACGCACGCGCACACGCACACACGCACACACACAGTCTCGCCTCTCGGTGATGAAATATGCGCATACTGTTTACAGCCTCATAAATTGAGGATGCAGACTCAGACATAAAAAGATTAAATAAAGCAATTCCTTGTGGTGATTGTCTTTTTTCACGCTTCATACCCCTCGCATGGAAATGAAGCGCAGAGTTTCTCTCTAGAGAGTCACGGGAAGTCAGAGCGGGGAGCCTGTGGCGGCGGGGAAGTCAGTTTCTCCGGTGTGAGCGTTGTGTAAAGGAGAGTTCGGTCCAGTATGCTTGTATCTGGAGGCCTTGGAGGCACTGAAGACCTGACTAGCTGACCACGATCTGTTTCTAAGCTCCGGATCAGAGGAGGAACACGAGGGCATGTGCAGAGCTGTTGGGTTCAGCAGAGTTCATGTCAGTGGGTTGAAGGGATGGAGAGGTGCAGGGATGAAAGACCCTGAAGTTAGCAACGCAATAGCTTCCTTGACAAAAAGAACAAATGGATTTTTCATTTGCTTTTTAGATTATTGCAGGAAAGAAGGTTGATTTGTGAAGTTTAACTGTAACCCCACACACAACTCAAATCCAGCGGCAGACACTTTTTTTTACGTCGCTATGGACAATCTTGCACTAATGTACATTTCCCAAAGATATTGAAGTGACTGTTATTTTGTATATATTGATTGTTCTGCTTTTATTTAGGTAGGCATATGTGTAAATGTGTCTTTTGATTGTGTATATAACTATATATACATATCTGCATTCATATTTTTATATATATTTGTATTTTTGTATTCGGGATTGTGGGAAACGGTATTTCGATCTCTCTGTCTGTACACACAAACTGAAAGATTGACTTTGAATTATATTGCTGATTTGCTCCCCAACGGAAGCCATTACGGCGCTCACAACAACAACAACAACTGCGTCGGGTCGATGAACGTGTTGCTTTTAATCACACGAAGCCAGAATAATTGAATAACGACTCGAGATACCAGCGAGCCGTTTCCCATCAAGCATTTCGCTTCCGCAGCTCGTGGAGAGCAACTGCGCCAACTCGCCTCGCCTCGCTCTCAAGGCTGCGGGCGTCTTTGTCCCGCGAGATTTCAAAGTCTCATGTGGGCGGGCCTCCAGAGCAAGTCGGACAAAATGACTAACCATCATGCAACGCACTAGCAAGACGTTGATCGCAACTGCGCAGGTCTTGCTTGTCTCAAACAAGCTTACTGAATACACGTACTATACAGAGATGCTGTATGAGAATCCAATGTGAGTTTGGAACATTGAACAATTAATTTTAAATCCTCGACATATGCGAGTTGAGTTTAAGTTGCTTTATTCGTTGTTGTAAGAAAACGTTTCCGACCTTTCGACTCGAGGCAGAGAAAGCCCCAGAGGTCCCACTGATTCAGAACCGGCCATCATGTTTCTCTGTTTTTATTCTTTACACTTTAACCGCAGAGCAGATGAAATCTCCCTCTTTATGTATGTGCATGTTTGCTCTGAGAAGAAGCCCTGATGAATCCCAGCAGCAGGTTAATATGTTTTGTTGTGTGCGTACAGCAGCTACTTTTTCGAATAACAAAAAGACAATGCACTGATGTTCTGCAACCTGTATAATATTATCATATTTTATCAGTTCAACAACCAGATATACAGTAAGGTGCACAGCAGCCAAATGTGAGCCGAAAACACTTTACATAGAGAGCATTCAGCGACACATTGAGTCCGATTTCCAAGAGGTAGATAATTATCAAAAGACGGGTCGATGTAACGTTTAATATGAGCAGAACTTTGTTGCAATGAGAGGAGTCGTCATTGGCTGCATTGTATAAAGTGTGTAGCTTGTATTCAAATTCAAACTACTTTATTATCCACTTCATTTACATACAAATCTGTCTTGGCACTGGCAGATAAGTGTGTGTGTGTGTGTGTGTGTGTGTGTGTGGACTAGCATTACTATACTTGTGGGGACCTACATCTGTTTACATAGTCATGTGTGGGGACTCGCCTCCCTTATGGGGACAAATTGGAGGTCCCCATGAGGGGGATCATTAATTTTAGGGTGAAGACTTGGTTAGGTTTAGGATTAGGGTTAGGGTAAGGTTAAGGGTAAGGGTAAGGGTTAGGGTTAGGCATGTGTTGGTTATGGTTAAGGTTAGGATAAGTCTCTAGGAAATGCATGTAAGTCAATGTAATGTCCCTTGAAGTGATGTATACATGGTATGTGTGTGTGTGTGTGTGTGTGTGTATGTGTGTGTGTGTGTGTGTGTGTTCGAGGGGAGACTTATTTAAGCTATCTGTTATTGAGCATGTTCACAGATAAAGGAATTAAGGATTTCTTAAAGTCTGAAACCAGAGCCCAGTCTGCTCTGATTGGTTAACTGGCCAGCTCTGATTTTAGTTTTATTCACAGGTTTCCGTACCATAATTCGATGCTTTATCGGTGAGAACACTCTCTTACTGGTTTGTAAGCCATGGACAGAGTGTGCTGACTGGTGTTAAAGCTCTTCAGTTTCTAGAGAAGAGCGATTCTTGCTCTCTTGTAGATGTAGTCCACATTATCCTCAAAACTGAGTTTGCTGTCTTTTATTGTACTGAGGAAATTAAAATGGGTGATCTGTAGGATCTGCTGTCTTGTTACCTCTTATACAGCTCCTTGGTCTGGGTGACATTAAGATCTATACAATTGTCGAGGAAAGGCTTCTGATTTACTGAAGTTAGGTGGTGCCTCTGGAGGTAGACTATGGCCATGTTATCTGCAGAGAGGGCAACAGTACACTCATCCTTTACTCAAGTAGAAGTACAGATACTCGTGTCTAAAAATACTCTGGTGAAAGTAGAAGTACTGACTAAACTTCTTTACTCAAGTCAAAGTAAAGAGGCTTTGAAGTGTACTTCAGTAAAAGTACCCATAGCTAGCAGCTGTTTTAAAGAGTACCTGACCTCCCTTTATATTAATAGAACAATAATGTCATTGTTAGCTAATGAATGTTTCCATGCTGAACAACGGCAACATGACAACGTTTCCATTGGTCCCTCTTCTTTAGAGAAGACCAGGAAGTGATGGATACACGGATCGTGTTCCAACCAATAGGCACGCAGTGACTCTAAAGAATAATGATCACGCACCAAACACACATTCAGACTAAAGGAACCAGCTGTTTGGGAAATGAGAGAAGTAGAAAGTACAGGTATTTGAGTTCAACATGTAAGAAGTAGAAAGTACAGGTATTTGAGTTCAACATGTAAGAAGTAGAAAGTACAGGTATTTGAGTTCAACATGTAAGAAGTAGAAAGTACAGGTATTTGGGTTCAACATGTAAGAAGTAGAAAGTACAGGTATTTGAGTTCAACATGTAAGAAGTAGAAAGTACAGGTATTTGGTTCAACATGTAGAAGTAGAAAGTACAGGTATTTGTGTTCAACATGTAAGAAGTAGAAAGTACAGGTATTTGAGTTCAACATGTAAGAAGTAGAAAGTACAGGTATTTGAGTTCAACATGTAAGAAGTAGAAAGTACAGGTATTTGTGTTCAACATGTAAGAAGTAGAAAGTACAGGTATTTGTGTTCAACATGTAAGAAGTAGAAAGTACAGGTATTTGTGTTCAACATGTAAGAAGTAGAAAGTACAGGTATTTGTGTTCAACATGTAAGAAGTAGAAAGTACAGGTATTTGGTTCAACATGTAAGAAGTAGAAAGTACAGGTATTTGGTTCAACATGTAAGAAGTCAAAGTAAAAGTCGTCAGAAAAATAAGTAGTGGAGTAAAGTACTGATACCAGAAAATGTACTATGTACAGTAACGAAGTATTTGTACTCCACTACTTCCCACCTCTGGTTATCTGAACACTTAATAAGAGGGAGGTCACTTTGTTGCACTTCACTTCATGTGTGTACATTTAAAACAGCAATGGAGAAAGTACAGTAGTGAAAGTTGTGTAAGAATGTCTTGATTTATTTTTGAGGGTGCATTGAAACTGTGTTTTCCATGGCTTTCTCTCTGTACACATTCAGTTGATGTCCATAATGTGCACAAATACTTAAAGAAACTGATTTCCAGTGCCACTAACAATGATTGTAACATCAAATATAACCCAGAACACCGCATTCATCTCCCAGCACTGAACGAACATCTGGCCGACACCTGTAACCGCCTCTCATGCATCTCTTTATTGAATTACTCCGCAGAGAAAAGTCTTCATCTCACGTTACAATAAGTCACGAGCAGATTTGGAAAGCGGCGGCAGCTCGTTGTGTTGTGACTTGACAATAAAAAGATTGATACTGATTTTCATATTTTATCGCAATGTTTACCACTCCTTCGCTCTCTGAGGTAACATATCCGTTTTTGGAATGGATCAGAGCTAGTAGTACAGCAAGCACTACGTAGTGTTTTATTTATGGGAATATTTTCCTAGTTAAATATTAACTTTGGCTCCTTTTCCTGCCAGGTACAATGTCTCCAGAACGGCTGCATAGTTTAGCAGATAGCAAGCTCCACTGTAACCTTTACGCTTCCCCAGTTGACGTGGAACGGATCGATAAGTTAATACAAAAATACTGGATGTATAATAGCAACAAGTCACAGTCCACCTGCCTGTGACCTTTTAAAAGAAGTCCAGAAATGCTGCATCCTCCAGTGCATCCAGTACAATATGCTTTGTGAGGAAATACAGAAAGAGGAGAAAGAAAGGATTGAAGCACAAAAACAAATGTTGCATCAGGCTTCTTAGAAACTCCTATAGTTGCTGTTTTACAATCCTCCAAGGTCCTCGGCCACTTAGTGTGTGATTGGTCATCCAATCTGACACTCTACACTTTGAACTCAACAGTGCTTTTATCGAAAAAAAAGTGCATTACTTTTCTTTATGAAGTACCAAACGGGTACATTTTATTACATGTATGATATATTTAAAATGCTCTCTTGCTCGTCAGTGAGGATTACAATGCAACAGATGATTTTGATGCGACCTGTAACGACAAGGAGGGCCATATCAGTATGTAGTGTCTCTACTTTAAAGAGTCCTCTCCTGCTGATGTTCAGGTGTATATCAGTATGTAGTGTCTCTACTTTAAAGAGTCCTCTCCTGCTGATGTTCAGGTGTATATCAGTATGTAGTGTCTCTACTTTAAAGAGTCCTCTCGTGCTGATGTTCAGGTGTATATCAGTATGTAGTGTCTCTACTTTAAAGAGTCCTCTCCTGCTGATGTTCAGGTGTATATCAGTATGTAGTGTCTCTACTTTAAAGAGTCCTCTCCTGCTGATCTTCAGGTGTATATCAGTATGTAGTGTCTCTACTTTAAAGAGTCCTCTCCTGCTGATGTTCAGGTGTATATCAGTATGTAGTGTCTCTACTTTAAAGAGTCCTCTCCTGCTGATGTTCAGGTGTATATCAGTATGTAGTGTCTCTACTTTAAAGAGTCCTCTCCTGCTGATGTTCAGGTGTATATCAGTATGTAGTGTCTCTACTTTAAAGAGTCCTCTCCTGCTGATGTTCAGGTGTATATCAGTATGTAGTGTCTCTACTTTAAAGAGTCCTCTCCTGCTGATGTTCAGGTGTATATCAGTATGTAGTGTCTCTACTTTAAAGAGTCCTCTCCTGCTGATGTTCAGGTGTATATCAGTATGTAGTGTCTCTACTTTAAAGAGTCCTCTCCTGCTGATGTTCAGGTGTATATCAGTATGTAGTGTCTCTACTTTAAAGAGTCCTCTCCTGCTGATGTTCAGGTGTATATCAGTATGTAGTGTCTCTACTTTAAAGAGTCCTCTCCTGCTGATGTTCAGGTGTATATCAGTATGTAGTGTCTCTACTTTAAAGAGTCCTCTCCTGCTGATGTTCAGGTGTATATCAGTATGTAGTGTCTCTACTTTAAAGAGTCCTCTCCTGCTGATGTTCAGGTGTATATCAGTATGTAGTGTCTCTACTTTAAAGAGTCCTCTCCTGCTGATGTTCAGGTGTATATCAGTATGTAGTGTCTCTACTTTAAAGAGTCCTCTCCTGCTGATGTTCAGGTGTATATCAGTATGTAGTGTCTCTACTTTAAAGAGTCCTCTCCTGCTGATGTTCAGGTGTATATCAGTATGTAGTGTCTCTACTTTAAAGAGTCCTCTCCTGCTGATGTTCAGGTGTATATCAGTATGTAGTGTCTCTACTTTAAAGAGTCCTCTCCTGCTGATGTTCAGGTGTATATCAGTATGTAGTGTCTCTACTTTAAAGAGTCCTCTCCTGCTGATGTTCAGGTGTATATCAGTATGTAGTGTCTCTACTTTAAAGAGTCCTCTCCTGCTGATGTTCAGGTGTATATCAGTATGTAGTGTCTCTACTTTAAAGAGTCCTCTCCTGCTGATGTTCAGGTGTATATCAGTATGTAGTGTCTCTACTTTAAAGAGTCCTCTCCTGCTGATGTTCAGGTGTATATCAGTATGTAGTGTCTCTACTTTAAAGAGTCCTCTCCTGCTGATGTTCAGGTGTATATCAGTATGTAGTGTCTCTACTTTAAAGAGTCCTCTCCTGCTGATGTTCAGGTGTATATCAGTATGTAGTGTCTCTACTTTAAAGAGTCCTCTCCTGCTGATGTTCAGGTGTATATCAGTATGTAGTGTCTCTACTTTAAAGAGTCCTCTCCTGCTGATGTTCAGGTGTATATCAGTATGTAGTGTCTCTACTTTAAAGAGTCCTCTCCTGCTGATGTTCAGGTGTATATCAGTATGTAGTGTCTCTACTTTAAAGAGTCCTCTCCTGCTGATGTTCAGGTGTATATCAGTATGTAGTGTCTCTACTTTAAAGAGTCCTCTCCTGCTGATGTTCAGGTGTATATCAGTATGTAGTGTCTCTACTTTAAAGAGTCCTCTCCTGCTGATGTTCAGGTGTATATCAGTATGTAGTGTCTCTACTTTAAAGAGTCCTCTCCTGCTGATGTTCAGGTGTATATCAGTATGTAGTGTCTCTACTTTAAAGAGTCCTCTCCTGCTGATGTTCAGGTGTATATCAGTATGTAGTGTCTCTACTTTAAAGAGTCCTCTCCTGCTGATGTTCAGGTGTATATCAGTATGTAGTGTCTCTACTTTAAAGAGTCCTCTCCTGCTGATGTTCAGGTGTATATCAGTATGTAGTGTCTCTACTTTAAAGAGTCCTCTCCTGCTGATGTTCAGGTGTATATCAGTATGTAGTGTCTCTACTTTAAAGAGTCCTCTCCTGCTGATGTTCAGGTGTATATCAGTATGTAGTGTCTCTACTTTAAAGAGTCCTCTCCTGCTGATGTTCAGGTGTATATCAGTATGTAGTGTCTCTACTTTAAAGAGTCCTCTCCTGCTGATGTTCAGGTGTATATCAGTATGTAGTGTCTCTACTTTAAAGAGTCCTCTCCTGCTGATGTTCAGGTGTATATCAGTATGTAGTGTCTCTACTTTAAAGAGTCCTCTCCTGCTGATGTTCAGGTGTATATCAGTATGTAGTGTCTCTACTTTAAAGAGTCCTCTCCTGCTGATGTTCAGGTGTATATCAGTATGTAGTGTCTCTACTTTAAAGAGTCCTCTCCTGCTGATGTTCAGGTGTATATCAGTATGTAGTGTCTCTACTTTAAAGAGTCCTCTCCTGCTGATGTTCAGGTGTATATCAGTATGTAGTGTCTCTACTTTAAAGAGTCCTCTCCTGCTGATGTTCAGGTGTATATCAGTATGTAGTGTCTCTACTTTAAAGAGTCCTCTCCTGCTGATGTTCAGGTGTATATCAGTATGTAGTGTCTCTACTTTAAAGAGTCCTCTCCTGCTGATGTTCAGGTGTATATCAGTATGTAGTGTCTCTACTTTAAAGAGTCCTCTCCTGCTGATGTTCAGGTGTATATCAGTATGTAGTGTCTCTACTTTAAAGAGTCCTCTCCTGCTGATGTTCAGGTGTATATCAGTATGTAGTGTCTCTACTTTAAAGAGTCCTCTCCTGCTGATGTTCAGGTGTATATCAGTATGTAGTGTCTCTACTTTAAAGAGTCCTCTCCTGCTGATGTTCAGGTGTATATCAGTATGTAGTGTCTCTACTTTAAAGAGTCCTCTCCTGCGGATGTTCAGGTGTATATCAGTATGTAGTGTCTCTACTTTAAAGAGTCCTCTCCTGCTGATGTTCAGGTGTATATCAGTATGTAGTGTCTCTACTTTAAAGAGTCCTCTCCTGCTGATGTTCAGGTGTATATCAGTAGGTAGTGTCTCTACTTTAAAGAGTCCTCTCCTGCTGATGTTCAGGTGTATATCAGTATGTAGTGTCTCTACTTTAAAGAGTCCTCTCCTGCTGATGTTCAGGTGTATATCAGTATGTAGTGTCTCTACTTTAAAGAGTCCTCTCCTGCTGATGTTCAGGTGTATATCAGTATGTAGTGTCTCTACTTTAAAGAGTCCTCTCCTGCTGATGTTCAGGTGTATATCAGTATGTAGTGTCTCTACTTTAAAGAGTCCTCTCCTGCTGATGTTCAGGTGTATATCAGTATGTAGTGTCTCTACTTTAAAGAGTCCTCTCTGCTGATGTCCAGGTGTATATCAGTATGTAGTGTCTCTTCATGTCTCCATGCTTTAATGTTCAAAAAGCTCTTTATTTGTCTCATACTGCCTGTGCTGCAGCACCTCTTTTCACCCTCTGTCTGAAACCAGAGCCCAGTCTGCTCTGATTGGTTAGCTGGCCATCTCTGTTGTGATTGGTCAACCGCTTAGAGATGTCCCGCCCCTTAGCCTATCAGGTACAATGTGTTGGAGTGCTAGCCAATGGAGGTGTTTCAGGCAGGGGGGAGTGGAAGAGAAACTGTGATTGTAACTTTTGCAGACCATTTACATGCACACAAACCTATTTAAAACACTACAGGAAAGAGAAAACCCCAAAAGTATAACAGGGCCTCTTTAAAACATATATTTTCGTAAATAATTACCACAACATAATCAAATCCTTTGCATATAGTCCACTTATATCAACATACAGTATATCATTCTTAACAGGAACTGTGGTGATCATTTGAATGATAGACTACATCTTTGTAATCTGTCACAATCCCCTTTGCCAAATGGACTTGTTCTCCTGTCGGGGGGGGATTAGGGTTAGTCGTTACATTTTGATGGAGGTAACCTTTAAAAGCATCCCACTGTTGTACTCTGACCTTTTGTTTTTTTGCTGCACACCTTCTTTCACTATCCTGTCCAGACAGCAAGGTTTGCACAACAAAATGGCCTGTTTTCCTCTTACAACAGATTGATGCATCTCCACAGTTCATTTTAAAGGCTTCGGAATCCCCCAGTGACGAAGGTAACAAGATACCACCGTGTTATGCTGTTCAGTTATAACGTGTGTGTTTGAAAAGTGTTCCCCCTCCCGTTTTTTCTGTTGCTCCGTCCTGATTATGTTCACCTGGTGCCCCGTGTTGTCTCCTCCCCCCTCACCTGTGTCTTGTTGGGTCAATTAGTGTGGGTATTTAGGCTCTGTGTTTCCTGTGTTGTGGGGCGTGTGTGCAGTGGCGTTTCTATATGTACAAAAGTGGTGGGGCACAAAAAACTCAGACGTCTAAATATAAGCTTCTGCAGAGAGGTTCATGGCTAGTGAGGCTCTGGCTCTGACTCTTCAGGTTTACAAATATAATATTTGACCAAAATCAAAATAAAATATTATTTTCAAAAGCTTTTTTTGTCTGATGCTTCAATTACTTTTAAACAGACAGTTCAACAGAAGGATACCCAAAACATGTAATTTTATCATTTAGATATTGAATTGTTCTCTCTTAGTAAGATCCCATTTTCAATAAAATTGCAGTCTTACCTTGACATGAAGATGAAGTCCATTTGCCTATCCCTCTGGACAAAAATCTCTATTACTTTTTTGTAAAAATCCTCCTTATCTTCTTGTAGTTTCAAAAGTCTATCATAAATCTAATCTAATCAATAGATTTATGATTCGAAAATTATAAAAGTAGGGTAGACATGTGGATATTAACCGGCGGAACAAAACGTGCATTTATCTAACAGGTTTGTTTCCCACAGATCTTATTTTGAGCTATTTTCTCAAATTCTATGGAGAAATCTCATTGCTTTTAGGTCGAGGGAAGCCATGCGCAGCTTACTTCCGGGTTTTAGGACGCCTCACTGAGCTCTCTCGTCTCCTCTTCACACACCACACTTTTCGCGGCACACGTACTTACAGCCAATCAGCTCTGAATTATGTGAGATGACGTATGGTGGGGATGGCAGCTCTATGCCCCTCTGATCATTATTTTTTTGCCACACACATTAAATAGGACAATACTCTGAGCATGCGCAGTGTAGTTTTTACAGTCACCATTGACTTAAACAGGGAGAGGGAGGGGCAGGATCGGGTTTTGTCCCACATGGCTCAAACAGCTCAATAGGCACACACTGTAGACACTAATTAGAAGAACACAGACTAAAACAGCAATGTACAGACGAATCAGATGATTAAACATGATCTTAAAATATATTTAATATATTTTCTTATTTATTTTTTGCATTTTTTTGTAATCATTATTTTTAATACTTTCTGCTGACACTAGGTGGGGCTGTGCCCCACCTGCCCCTAATGACCAGTCGCCACTGCGTGTGTGATCCTTGTGGCAGGTGCCTGTGTTCACGGGAACAGCAGATTGAAGCTGTGTCCTGTGCTCGAATTTAATAAATGCCCACACCGGGTTATATTTTTGGACGTTCTGCCTCTGCCTCCTTGCTTGGTCGGGCCGATCAATTGTCGGCTTCACACCCCCCATTGTAGTTAAAAACATGTATAAACTAGGGCCCCCAAAAAGCATCTTGCATAGGGCCCCCAAACAGCATCTCACATAGGGCCCCCAAACAGCATCTTGCATAGGGCCCCCAAACAGCACCTTGCATAGGGCCCCCAAACAGCATCTCACATAGGGCCCCCAAACAGCATCTCACATAGGGCCCCCAAACAGCATCTCACATAGGGCCCCTAAACAGCATCTCACATAGGGCCCCCAAACAGCATCTTGCATAGGGCCCTCAAACAGCATCTCGCATAGGGCCCCCAAACAGCATCTCACATAGGGCCCCCAAACAGCATCTCACATAGGGCCCCCAAACAGCATCTCACATAGGGCCCCCAAACAGCATCTTGCATAGGGCCCCCAAAAAGCATCTTGCATAGGGCCCCCAAACAGCATCTCGCATAGGGCCCCCAAACAGCATCTCACATAGGGCCCCCAAACAGAATCTCACATAGGGCCCCCAAACAGCATCTTGCATAGGGCCCCCAAAAAGCATCTCACATAGGGCCCCCAAACAGCATCTCGCATAGGGCCCCCAAACAGCATCTTGCATAGGGCCCCCAAACAGCATCTCACATAGGGCCCCCAAACAGCATCTCACATAGGGCCCCCAAACAGCATCTCACATAGGGCCCCCAAACAGCATCTTGCATAGGGCCCCCAAAAAGCATCTTGCATAGGGCCCCCAAACAGCATCTCACATAGGGCTCCAAACAGCATCTCGCATAGGGCCCCCAAACAGCATCTCACATAGGGCCCCCAAACAGCATCTTGCATAGGTTCCCCAAACAGCATCTCACATAGGGCCCCAAACAGCATCTTGCATAGGCCCCCAAACAGCATCTTGCATAGGGCCCCCAAACAGCATCTTGAATAGGGCCCTAAACAGCATCTCTGCATCTTGCAGGTCTCCCTTGAAAAAGAGATCTATGATCTCAATGGGACCAATCTGGTTAAATAAAGGTTTGAAATGAAATGAAATAGGGCCCCAAACAGCATCTCGCATAGGGCCCCCAAAAAGCTAGAAACGGCCCTGATTACTAACATACAGTTTTGTAACTCACACCATAAGTTTCAAAGACGTTTTGTTTACCCTTCACAGAGCAACACGTTTCCATTTCATTAATTACAATGTGAAAGGAGATTCAAGATGCTATTCGTTCACGTTTAATATGTTTCTTCTTGTTGCAGCATTGTTTTCAAACTGCCTTCAGAGAAGTGCTCACAGTTTTCGAACATCAGCAAACTTTCTTTACCATTTGAAATTCGAACAGGCAGAAATGTTCTTGAATGCAACACCAAAGAGAGTATTTTCCAGCAGCAGCAACACCACATCATAGTGTTGTGACTTTGACAATAAATAAAAAGAAAATAGGCGAAAGAACATTGTTACGAAAGAAACGCACATAAAACTGAGATATTAAACATTACAGGCTCCTTGCATCGGCTCTGTTAACATTGATATGTGTGGGATTGATGCCTTTTCTTACTCTATTTATTGACTGTGACATTTTCCAGGCTTTGAAGGATTTCTTTTGAAATATTCAACATTTGAGATGTTTTTTGTAAGTATTGCTGTGCCCCAAAGTTTTATTTTTTCATCTTCAGCTCCCATCTCAGTAGCACATTGTTGCGCTGTGCAGAGTCCCGGTTTGATTTCCCAGGAGACGTTCAGCGCTCACCAACTCATGCGAACACAATAACTTCAAGATTAATGTCACGAAAACAAAGACGTGATCACGGCTCTCCGCTCAGATCTCACCAGATTTCTGCTCTGACAAAGGCACCCCGTATTTTTAAAGTTGCTCTTGAAATGATGCAGTAATGTTGTAGTTAAAATGCTCATTATTAGAACATAATGGGGAACGATAAGTGTTCAGTGTAGTGCTATACTGCTTGGTATAATACAGTATAATGATAGTGTAATGGGTGTGTACACTGTCAGAACAGTGTTTCCATCTGAGTGAGTGTGTAACCTCATGTGGAGAAGAGTAGCGGACTCTGCTGCTAAGGCTACTGCGCGTGTCTGTATGTGGGTCCCACTCTCTCGCTCTGAGCATGTTTCTGTATATGTGTGTGTCAGGTTGAACGAAAAGGCCACTTGTAGGGTAAGGTTAATCATTATACATATAGGAGGCGTGTGGCGCAGTGGATGGGCGTAGGTGTTGGGATCAGGGGGGCACAGGTTCAAACCCCACTGCAGTCAGCATGTCGTTGTGTCCCTGACGGCCCGTCCACACAGCGGCGTGCGCTGACGCTTGCCGGCGGGCGTGTCTGACACTCGACCAACAACCAATCACATGAATCTCCCGCCCCTGACACACAAGCAGCGGTTTGATTTGCTAGAGCTTGTACTGGCATATGATTCGATTGGCTGACGCCTCACCGAGGCGTCAAAAGTTGAACATTGCTCAACTTTTGCAGCGAGACACGCCAGCTACGCTCCACGTCGCTTCCCACGATGCATTTCGGCTAAAAGTGACGTCACCCCATTCAAAGTGAATGGGGAAGCGTCAACGCACGCCGCTGTGTGGACGGGCCGTGAGACACTTCAGGGGGTTGCCCACAGTATTGAGTATGTAAGTCGCTTTGGATAAAACAAGCGTCTAACAAGTGACATGTACTGTAATCCACATTGCCTGAAGCTAATGAGATGCGAGGTTACGACTGAGAAAGAGACCAGTGGTAAAGCTCCCTTCGCTTGGTGGGAAAATAGGACTATTTTAAAGTATGCAGATGACTCTGTAATTGTTAGTAGGCTCCAGGACAATGAGACCAGCCACGGCCCTGTCGTTGACGACTTTGTCAGGTGGTGTGAGGAGTCCTATCTGCAACTGAACATAAGCAAAACCAAGGACATGATCATTGATTTTAGAAGACATCCCCACATACATGAAGTCTTAACAAACCAGAATCAGAATGTAGAGCAATCATACAAATATCTCGGGACAATTATTGACTCAAAATTGAGCTCTGATCCAAACTGTGAATCTGTGTGCAAAAGGGGGCACCAGCGTTTGTATTGTCTTAGGAAACAGTCCTATTTTAACATTGACAAAACCATGATGATTATGTTTTATCGTGCTTTTATCGAGTCAATTCTGTCTTTTTCACTAATGTCATGGTTTGGGAACCTGACTTTGAAGAGCAGAAACTCTCTGAGTCAGATCATAAAGTGGTCCAGCAGGCTGATTGGTGAGCCACAGCTAAACCTGGAGACCCTGTGCCTCAGGCAGTTACAGCTAAACCTGGAGACCCTGTGCCTCAGGCAGTTACAGCTAAACCTGGAGACCCTGTGCCTCAGGCAGTTACAGCTAAACCTGGAGACCCTGTGCCTCAGGCAGTTACAGCTAAACCTGGAGACCCTGTGCCTCAGGCAGTTACAGCTAAACCTGGAGACCCTGTGCCTCAGGCAGTTACAGCGGTTATCCAGCTCTATATTAGACGATGACTCGCACCCTCTGCACTCAGAATTCAAGCTTCTTCCTTCGGGCCGGAGGTTACTCGTCCCAAGGAGTAGAACGAAGCGGTATAAAAACAGTTTTATCCCAGCAGCTATTGCACAAACACATCATAGGAGCGTCACACAGATGCCTATTTTTATTTATTTATTTAATTGTGAATTTTGAATGTCCATGTTTGTACTAGTGTTTTCCTTCTTAAAATGTTTTTAAAATATTTTTGAGATTTGGTTGAGCAGGGTATACTTGTACTTTTACTAGTCCTTTATTAGAGATGTGTCTGTTGTTTGTATTTGTTTTTAGTGTCAGGATGGAACCCTTGTATTTTTCTCTGCAAACAGAATCTACCTACGGGTACAAATAAATAACCTGAACCTGAACCTGAACCTGATAGTGAACTTTGGTGAAGTTCAAGAAGCAGTCAATGTGACGGAACTCCCCCAGGGCACGTGTACGGAAGTATACATGCCAACGTCTGCAGAGAGTTACGGTCACGTGTGTAGGTAACTAGTTGCTGAAAAAGAAACTTCACCAGGGTCAATCAATAAGGGACAAGAAGGTTCGCTATAAAGCTGCGAGAACAACGTTTGTTCAACAGTGCGATCCCGGGGTCTGCTCGGACTTTGTTTTTGTAGTTTGATGAAGTAAAGTTCTTTTTGCACCAAACTCCAAAAGTGCAAATACAAAAAAGAGAATTAATTTGTTTTAGTGTCACCGGGTACAACGAAATAAAGACATTGGTCAGGGCCGACCCTGCTCGACACACAACAAATTGCTGTTATTCTTCAAATATAAACAACCATGGTATTGTCAGACTTCATTCCTTGTTGAATTTGGTTAAAGACACATTTGGATACCTTACTGAAAAAGCTAATCAATACTACCGTGTTACAAAATTGAACATAGGTATGTAAACGTCAGAGTTGTGAATTATGTCATTTTTACATCATGTGTATTTTCTACTTTTGTGATGCTATTTTAAATCTATTGGAGATGTTCCATCCATCCATCCATCTTCTCCCGCTTATCCGTGGTCGGGTCGCGGGGGTAGCAGTTCCAGCAGAGAGCCCCAAACTTTCTTTTCCCTGGCGACATCAACCAGCTCTGACTGGGGGATCCCAAGGCGCTCCCAGGCCAGCGAAGAGATATAATCCCTCCACCTGGTCCTAGGTCTACCCCTTGGTCTCTTCCCAGCTGGACGTGCCTGGAACACCTCCCTAGGGAGGCGCCCAGGTGGCATCCTAACTAGGTGCCCGAACCACCTCAACTGGCTTCTTTCGACGCGAAGGAGGAGCGGCTCAACTCCGAGTCCCTCCCTGATGACCGAACTTCTCACCTTATCTCTAAGGGAGACACCAGCCACCCGGCGGAGGAAACCCATCTCGGCCGCTTGTATCCGCGATCTCGTTCTTTCGGTCATGACCCATCCTTCATGACCATAGGTGAGGGTAGGAACGAAAATGGCCCGGTAGACAGAGAGCTTTGCCTTCCGGCTCAGCTCCCTTTTCGTCACAACGGTGCGGTAAAGCGACTGCAATACCGCTCCCGCTGCTCCGATTCTCCGGCCCATCTCACGCTCCATTGATCCCTCACTCGAGAACAAGACCCCGAGATACTTGAACTCCTTCACTTGGGGTAAGGACTCATTCCCTACTTGGAGTGGACAGTCCATCGGTTTCCTGCTGAGAACCATGGCCTCAGATTTGGAGGTGCTGATCCTCATCCCAGCCGCTTCACACTCGGTTGCGAACCGATCCAGTGAGTGCTGAAGGTCGCAGACCGATGAAGCCATCAGAACCACATCATCTGCAAAAAGCAGTGGTGCAATCCTTAGTCCACCGAACTGCAGACCCCCCCCCCCACGACTACGCCTCGAAATCCGATCCATGTATATTACAAACAGGATTGGTGACAAAGCGCAGCCCTGGCGGAGGCCAACCCTCACCGGAAATGGGTCCGACTTACTGCCGAGGACCCGGACACAGCTCTCGCTTTGGGAGTACAGAGATTGGATGGCCCTGAGTAGAGACTATTGGAGATGTTAACACACTAAAACACACTTTTTCTCTCTGGCCTTTTAAAAGTGAGCAGAGCATGACATTTTTCATTTTGTATTTTAACTGTGTCTGCCTTTATATTTGTTGTTTTTAACTTAAATGCTACAAATTGCAATATGTTCCGTATATTTTTTATTCATGTACAGCACTTTGGCGCGACCGAAAGTTGTTTTAAAATGTGCTTTATAAATAAACTTGATTTGATTTAACATTTTGAATTGTTTATTTCTACTCTGGGTTTACATTTCCTGTTCAGCTGTTTCTTCACGAATGTTAAACTGAGTTGGAAAGAACGGAAGAAGAGATGGAAATCTTAATGCCTTGTCTTTTTATGCTGCTGCAACGCAAACATGTCCCACATTGGAATCATTAAAGCGCTTCGTATCCGATTCGTCTTCGAGAGACAAGCAGTGAGTGACTGAAGGAGTTCAGCGGCACAATAACCAATCAAATTGTATTTTTTGAGCCATATATCACAAATTGCACATTTGTCTCCGGGGGCTTTACACACTGAACAGATGTCCTTCCACACAAGGAAAGAGTCCTTCAGAAATAAAACGCCTGGCAGCTGAACACACTCCAGAGAAACTTTCCTCCCGAGCAGAATCACCTGTTGATTCCCGCTGAAGTGTCCTTGTCAGACTTTTGGGAGTGAGGTGGCAGGAGGTTGATGATGTGTTTCATAAGACTTTCACAGCTCTTACATGTCATCCTGCAGTGTGTGTGTGTGTGTGTGTGGGACTTCAAAGTATAGCATGCCTCAGTCTTCACTCAGCTCAATGTTGATTTCACATGAGATATAGGCCAGTGTCTATACAAAGATGGTATGTGTGTGTGTGTGTGTGTGTGTGTGGTTAAGGTGGAAGACAGGCACCAGAGAATCCCACAGATTTATGCTGACATCTTTATTGCTCTCTCTCTCTCTCTCTCTCTCTCTCTCTCTCTCTCCCTCATATCCCAAAAGAGCTGCTTATGATAATGACACAATACACAGGGGCTGAATATATTTGCATGGCAATTATTTCTTCAAAAGTTTGATATATTCCTTATTTGCTTGCTCGAGGTGTTCCTTGCTCTTCTGTCACACAGCCTGAGGGGATAATTGCCTTCAAGATGTAGGTGAACGGTGTGAAGCCGCCTGTGTTGCTCTCTCTCTGCGATCACAGGAAAACATCTCTCCTCTTTACCCACTTTTCTTTGTTTTTGAAAAATCCAATCCGTGGCTTTTTTTGTTCGTGTGCCAACCACACACATCTTTTCTACTCATAGTTTTTCAACTTCACCACAAGGCCTTCTCTGTATCATACATTTGGTTACGAGTACATTGCACACACGCATATGTACTTACATGCCATTCATTTTCTCCGTCTTTTAATTGTAAGGCATTGTATTATGATGTCTGCCCCTGGACATGATTTTGTTAAATTCTCCCCTTGAGACTTACTTCTGAAAGATGTTTTGAAACTTATTCGTCATAATGTTTGTAGTTATTTCGGTCTCTGATGTAATTGAATAACTCATGAGAGGTTTATTTATATTAAGCTATGCTTTCTGCCCTCCTGCTTCAACTAACTTTATTTGATTTGTACCTTGACTGTATATATTCATATTATGACTTAATAACATGTTGTATCCACAGCCTTGCACTGTGAAACTCTTACAAACGATCTAGCCGTGGAAATGGAAGATTACAACCTTTAAACACTCATACAACTCGCTCAGTAGCATGAGTGGGTGCTTTAAGCAGTATGCACCCACTAAGAAGCTATATATAGCCGCATGTCTAGACTAAAGAACATATAACATAAGTACAATTGTCATAACATTATTAAATAACTTCATAACTTATCAGCCTAATGTTGGATGAAACCTAAAACAAAACAATTATCTCCTTACTTCGACTAAATAACAGTCCAACCTTTTAGAAAGCACTCTTCTGACCTTTATATAACTTGAACATATATAAAGCTTAAAAACCTTAGATCTGCTATGAACAGAGCAATCTCGACATTCCCCTATATAAATATACTGTTGTTCAGCTAATAGTATATACTGTATGTCTTCGCTGGATTTAGTGGAACATATCATCCAGTAATTGTTCATTATTATAACACATAATGTCAGTCCACATTTCCATGTTGTAGTCAGCCATTGCATTTCAGATTATACATCTTAACAAGAAAATCTATTTTGTTTAGGTGTCATTGTGTTTCCAGGTTTACAAAACTGTCTTCCAATACAAATATCAGTCTTTGTAAACAGGTCAATGGATGCTGCTCCTTACGCCGTGTGAGGTTTCCAGAGACAGATGGGTATGAAAACGCTGCCGCAGTATGATTTCATTTCGTTCTCAGTGCGGTGTCCAGACTGTTTGTAGAGCGGAGGTGTTGTGCCATTGATCTGGGCCATCTGATAAGCAGCCCAGCGACCGGCTGTTAACCTCAGACGAAGGCAAAACATCCCGCTGCTCCATTTCTCCCGAGCAGAGGAAGGACAGTGCTGAACTCCTTTTTATGATTCCTCCAAAGTGACATAGTTCATAGTTTTATGAAACACAATAGAATAAAGAAACTCCTGAGGAACCTTCAGATTGTTGTCTGTAAAATAAAACTACTAACACTGTTTCTCTACAATCCAGAACATGTGATTTGTTAGAGGCATTCAGTTGTGGAAGAAGTACTCTTACAAAAATATAAATACCACCATGTAGAAAGTCCTGCATTATTTATCTTTAATTCCTTAAAGTACAAAAGTATAAGAATCAAAATACATTTGAAGTACCAACACGTTAAGTATTTATTATGCAGAATGGCCCTTTTAGGAATAATATATTTATTGTAATACTTGTATACTGTAGTTAGTAATCCATTATAATCTTTTTAAGTTTGCAGCAGGTAGAGGGTGAGCTATAACATTAATAGCTTTTATAGGTGTCTTAATCCATCCATATCACTACATCAAAATGTATCGGTTGATTTATATTGAGTATTAAAGAACATACTTTTACACAAAGTAGTTTTATTATATTCATGTTTTAGTGATTTTCATACAGAAACGTAGCCTTGGTAAGAAAAGACAATAGATTTCACCGAAAATGCTCAAAATGACTAATTGCTTTTAAAAGTCTCATTCTTAAAGAAAATCCATTTCAGACTAAGAACTTCATATCCTAATCCAGTGTTGTTTATATTTAATATACATTGTACCTAGAAAATGACAGTTAAATATAGTGAAGTTGACGTATATATAATGTAGTAAAAAGTAGCTTTCAGAATGTAGTGGAGTAGAAGTATACAGTATTATAACTTATCAAAAGTAACTTAAAATTGTAACTAGGTACAGTATTTCAGTTACTTTCCAACACTGGAGGCACTTTACTGCTGCTGCATACTGGTAGCAGTTTTATTTGAAAGAATAATTTAGCCCTACAGCAGTTTACAGGCATTTTGAGTTCACAGGTCGAGCTATTTCTGCTGTTTCCCGCTGTAATAAGAAATGTTTGCTCTGAAAAGCCTTTAGCTTGGGGCGTGCCCGAAGAAATATACAGGATTTGACACCAATAGATTTGTTAAAGGAAGTTGCACTGAGGGAGTTTTATCATTAATGGGTGTGTTTTAAAAAGAGCTGAAGGTTAATGGAAAGTGCCGGAAGGCAAAATACTGAATGGCTCGACATCGAGGGATGGTTACTAATGAATTTGAGACTGATAGCCGCTTTGAGATTACTGTACGTCATTATAAGTGAGAGCCTTGTGCCGTTACACAGAATCAGTTCTAATGTGGATACAGTTAATGGAAAGCCAACAGGATGATACTCAACATGAGGATTCAAACATTGATTGAAAGCTTAATTTATTGAAAAATAAACGAGCATTTTTTAATCCACGATATGAAATGTAGCTGTTCTCTATTTTGTTTTGATCAACCTTTCTATGTATAGAAGCACCTAATACATATTTAAACAAGGTAACAACACTATTATTTAATTTAGGGTATCATTGTATTTTTATGCTACCTTAAAGGTGGGGTAGGTAAGAATGGAGAAACCAGCTCGAGTGCCCAATAATTTGAAAATACGCAGCCGGAAAAAATCTGCCCCTTCCTTCAGACTGCCTCACAGAGCCCCTCCTCCAACACACACGAACGCGCCCATGACCAATGAGGGCACGAGATAAGTTTGTGCCCAGATGGAAGGCTGACAGGCAGGTAGGCCATCCAGTTACTTTAGCCGGGCCGGCTCAGATGATTGGTCGTGCTTTTTACAGCGCCACGGCTTCCACAGATGACAATTTTGTATGTATTTATTGTCAAAGCACTTAATGTATTCATTGCTATCGGGATGTTAAGAGCATTCCATGGAATATAACAAAAAGTGTATCTGAAGTGAATTGCCAATTCACTGGCTCGACTCGGTATCACACCAAGACGTGAACATGTGACGATTTACCATGCTGGGAGACGTGAAGATGTCACAATTTCGTCCCTTCAAACGTGACAATTACACGTTATTGTTAACATGGCCCAAATACCCAGAAATTAATATCTAATAATACAAATAATACAATTCAATAACGTGCTTTAACCACTAGGTGTCCCTTTCTATCAGCTGTGCACCGTTATGGTGTAAATACAGACTATCTACCAATTGGATCAAATATAAAAGTCAGCCGAATTAGTGTTGATACTGCAAGGAGACATATTGTGGGAAAATAAATCTAAGATCTTGTTTAATTGCTGATATATTTATGATCCACGTCACCTTTTCAGTTTTGGCGGCAGTTCTTCCTGTTTGTCTAGAAGTCTTCTCATCAGGGCTCTATAAATACAGAACTACGGCAGATATGTAATATTTAATGCAGCCGAACCGTGTATTACAATGCCGTTATGTGATGACTTCCAAAGAGAAAAGCAAGCACACTCGGAATAAAGTATTATTTTATTTTTTAAAAAAGTTTTCGGATTTCACATCACATAAACACCAAATCCCAGCATGCATTGCGGCTAAACCATCCAATCACCGAGCTGAGGATCTTGCCTACGTCTGTTTCCGGTATTGTTTTTGACGGATGTATTTTGTTATACACACAGTCCTTCACATTTACATTTTAATTTACATTAAAGTATTTCGTGAGGCCTTCTAAAAGGTTTTAAAATACATGAGAGCAACAAATGCGTCACTTCCGGGCAAAAAGTACGGCTCCGCCCACTTTTGGGGGAAAACAACGCTGTCATTTGAATGGCGATCAATACAATTTCAGAAGTTTTTGCCAATCCGATCAGAATTGTAAGAAAACCGTGGATTTTTGGATCTTCAAAGAGCCTGATTACAAAGGCCAGTCAGGCAAACAATTACATTAAGCCATCTATGTAAATCGATAGCCTACTGCTATATTTAACCATTAATCTAGCTCGATCGTCGATTTGTAAATCGACGATCGAGCTAGATTAATGGTTAAATATAGCAGGCTATCGATTTACATAGATGAGAGTAACGTCACTTTACGGCCCCGCCCACTTTTGGGGGAAACAACACTGTCATTTGAATGGCGATTGAGCCTGAAGCCACAGAGCTCTTCTTTTACTGTCCTTTGTTCTTAGAGGAAGTCCAGAAACACTGAACTCTGGTTTTGTTTTAATGCTTGAGGTGCAATAAATGACACAGCAGCTTTTTGGCATGATACAACTATTATTTTCCGCCTCGCTCATGAGAGTAAAACCTGGAGAAATTACAGCCTCGCCTACTGATTTTAATGTAACCATATATCGAGACCGATTTTCGATTTCAAATGATAGAATGTAATTGTTTGCCTGACTGGCCATCGTACTGGCTCTTTGAAGATCCAAAAATCCACGGTTTTCAAAAAATTCTGATCGGATTGGCAAAAACTTCAGAATTTGTATTGACTGCCATTCAAATGACAGCGTTGTTTTCCCCCAAAAGTGGGCGGGGCCGTAATTTCGACCCGGAAGTGACTTAGGTGTTACTCTCATCTATATAACTACGGTTCTAGTTGAAGAGCTTGTAAATTAACATGAAGCCAAGTTGTTGCCTGGCAACGCAATCGCACAACGTCACGTCCGTTAATTCCACAACCGCACGCATGGATTATAATCGATTTAATACATTAATGTAGCCTTTGTTTCTGCTAAAAGAGGTGTCGACTAGCTGGGGCAACAAGAACATTGGCGAAATCGAGTGTGACTATTAACAAATAAATCATTATTATATTAATATTGACAACAACAACCGACCGTCGTGGTACAACAATTGCTTGGCATTTCCGGATATTTGGGCCATGTTAACAATACCGTGTAACTGTCACGTTTGAAGGGACGAAATCATGACATCTTCACATCTCCCAGCATGGTAAATCATCACATGTTCACGTCTTGCCGTGATACCGGGTTGGTGTATTCACCAGGTATTCACACTGGCCGTTTCTCAATCTCGAGGATACTGGCTTCCAAGCCAATATATATATATCGAGTGCTTCCGAAGGACTGTTCCAATCTCTGGAATTCCACGAGGCCGCGTCCTTGGTTTGGGGGAAATTTCGAGGCTGCACATGGGTAGACTTCGCGTCCTTAAAATCCCCACAATGCTTTGCGCATGGACCAATTTCAAAAACCCTTGCTCAGAATGGCTGAACCGACGCAGCACACATTTAAATGTAAGTATGTAGTGGCGTAGAACATGTGTTGGTAAATATGCTACTTTGTTACATTTGTTTCTTATCACCAAAAATGTGTTCCGTGAAAGTAAAGCAAGTTCATAATTAGATAGATATCGTGAGGTATTTATTTTCGGTACAGTTTATGTTGAAATCGTTAGAGAGAGTGGCACACTTGTTAGCCTGTTCCATTCTTCTTCGATTTCCGAAGCCGTGGCTTGGAAGCATACTTGCTTCGTTTCTGAAGGAAGTGACTTCGAAGTACGCGACTACCAAGCCAGCATCCTCGCGATTGAGAAACGGCCTCTCTGTCCTAAACGGCTTGTTGGAGCTCCTGCCACCCCCTCCCTGTGAGCCCAGTGTGCTCTGATTGGTTGGGACGTTGTGAGGCTCGCGAGGAGCGGACAGGCTTCCGGGTCGGCGATACAGCGAGACACAGCGAAACTCATCCTGAGCACACACAAACACTCACAGCCGAAGTAAAAACAATAAGTGTGGCTTGATATTGAGAAAGAAAAAGGTTTCTAACGCTGTGAGAATGGGTTTGCAGAGAGCATTTCTCCGCCATCCCAACTCGTCTATTACCAGCGTTCAGGGAGCTCTATGCAAGTCAATGGGACTCCCTGTTAGTTAGCCAAGGGATCCTGGTGTGTGAGGGGCTCCGCGGATTGGTCCATGTGGGCCAATCCGGTCATTTGTTGTTGATTTGGGTGTTCACACGTCACAGAACCCAGGAAGCAAACAATGGAAAATTAGAAATCTCCAACGAGGCTTTTTTGGGCAGCATCTAGGTCTGTGTTAGAGTTTTACTCGCTACAGGGTGTATTTTGAGGGTTTGTGACTCTGCAGACCGTTCACATGCAGAAAAACCTTCATAACAACAAGGGGACGGGTGATAACAGGAAAAGCATGACATGGGACCTTTAAGTATAAATGCATTTGTTACATTTTTAAATAACTAAGTGGACGCTTTACCGGCACAATGCAATCCTATACAGTTGCCATAAAGCTGTCTATAATATTTGGGCATTTGTTTTTAACACTGGCTATAAACAGGAACTTTGTATTGTCTGTATAAATACAACCCAAAATACACCATAACAGCACACTTAAACTCTATAGGGAGATTAATGAGCATATATAGTTTAACATATATAGTGGTTTGTGGGAATGTATTAATGTCATGTACGTTTAGTATGTTTAAACAGCATCACTTAAGAAAACGTGGAGAACAAAAAAAATCTTTTGTTGCAGCCTTGACTGTCTGCAGTAATTATCTCGCATCATTACTGCATCCAGCCTTGTGGATTTATCGGGCTTCTCTTGGTTTCAGTATGCATGTTTACCTGTGAACACTGAAATGTGTGCGTCCTCCTTTAGTCCTTGAGCCTTGGCAGGATATCAAACAAGCTCTTCAATTTCACCGGACGCATGTTTGCTCAAACCCTCACTGCTGTACTGGACATTCAAGCGTTTGTCTAAGGCAGGGGTGTCTAACAAATCCAAGTTGATAAGGAAAAAGCCCAATAACTTATTTACATAACAAGCTTAACATATACTTCCTATTTTTCCTTATTATAATCAATCTGAGGCGTCTGTTTTAAGAAATGGAGAGCATAACTTCCCTACATTTGATTGATTTTGCTAACTTATAATTTAACTTATGAGGAAATATACCTCACTTCGAGCCATTAGCCCAGACCTTCGTATATTTTTCTGTATGTGGACCTCGTTGAAAAAGGTTTGGACACCCCTGGTCTAAGGAGATAATACAGCTAACTATACTATACTCTGAATGGGAATATCTTCCTCGGATGGTATGCATGCTTGAGTGAAGTCTTGTTTACCTTCCTCTGACACCTTTTGTCTGTGTGCCGTGGAGAAGCCATACCGATCGGAGAGTCTGAGAATAATGCAGTTTGACCCGCTGCTAATGACGCCCTGACACTTGGTTAACGGAGCTCTACATTTAGATATCTGCCGTCTAATTGAAAGTGACAGGACGGCACCTGTAGCTCTCTCGGAACAGTGTTTACCAGGGAAATGTTAGGGGCGACTGTGAGGGGAAGAGGACTGGAGGGATCTGTTGGGAAATCTGGTTATTCTTCTCCTGGTAGTTCTGTTAAACCCATTTATTCACTCTTGACAGCCGCCCACAGCCACAGTTCATCACTGTCCGCCACAAAGCAGTCTGAAGGGAGTGATAAAGGGGTGCACTACAACAACTCTAACTCAAAGTATATTTGTTTAATTTCTAGAATATGTTTTTACACTTGATATATGAGCTAATACCTATAGATATGGGGTCTTATTTTTAGACAGAAGTATCTAAGACATTTTTAATGGAAAATCACCAGCATCAGAAAGCAGAAAACTATTGGGCATCAAAACAAGTTCTCCCAGCTAGTAACAAGATCTCATTTGTCTAAATATCTTATTTCAAGAAAAAGCAAGGCAAGTTTATTTATATATCACCTTTCAACACAAGGCAATTCAACGTGCTTTACAAAAAACGAAAGACATTAAGAAAATGTTATTTAAAATCAGTCATTAAAAAGAAAAGATAAGGTGTAGTCATGGATATAAACATTAAAAGAAAAAATACATGGATACAAGTTACAGTGCAGTTTAAGATGTGAATAGTTCAATTAAAATCAGCGGCAAAAAGAAAGTCTTTAGTCTGGATTTAAAAGTAGTCAGAGTTGCAGCGGACCTGCAGGTTTCTGGGACTTTGTTCCAGATATTTGGAGCATAATAACTGAACGCTGATTTACCATGTTTAGTTCTGACTCTGGGGACAGAAAGCTGACCAGTCCCTGAAGACCTGAGGGATCTGGATGGTTCATAATTTAGCAGGAGGACAGAAATGTATTTTGGGCTTAAACCATTCAGTGCTTTATAAACCAGCAGCAGTATTTTGAAATCTATTCTTTGACACACAGGAAGCCAGTGTAAAGACTTCCGAACAGGAGTGATGTGATCCACTTTCTTAGTGTTAGTGAGGACTCGAGCAGCGGCGTTCTGAATCAGCTGAAGCCTTCTAATATATTTTTTAGTGAGACCTGTAAATACACCATTGCAGTAGTCGAGTCTACTGAAGATAAAAGCATGGACAAGTTTTTCCAAATCCTGCTGTGACATTAGTCTTTTAATCCTAGATATATTCTTTAGGTGATAGTAGGCTGATTTAGTAACTGTTTTAATGTGACTGTTGAAACTCAGGTCAGAGTCCATGACTACACCTAGATTTCTGGCTTTATCTGTTGGTTTGAACATTGCAGACTGAAGCTCAGCGCTAACTTTTATACGTTCTGACTTGGCTCCAAAAACCATTACCTCAGTTTTATCTTTGTTTAATTGGAGAAAGTTCTGACACATCCAGTCATTGATTTGTTCAATGCACTTACTCAGTGTTTGAATTGGAGCATAGTCTCCTGGTGAAATTGTTACGTCAATTTGTGTGTCATCCGCATAGTTATGATAACTTATTTTGTTGTTTTTCATTATCTGAGCCAGTGGTAGCATGTAGATGTTAAAGAGAAGAGGCCCCAAGATGGAGCCTTGAGGTACCCCACATGTCATATTTGTCAACTCAGATGTGTATTTACCAATAGAAACAAAGTTGTTTCTGTCCTTTAGGTAGGATTCAAACCAATTTAGAACTGTTTCCGAAAGTCCCACCCAGTTTTCCAGTCGGTCTAGTAATATGTTGTGGTCAACAGTGTCAAACGCAGCACTGAGATCTAATAATACTAACACTGAAGTTCTGCCACTGTCTGTGTTTAAGTGGATGTCATTGAAGACCTTTACAATAGCAGTCTCAGTGCTGTGGTTTGGACGAAAGCCTGACTGGAACACATCGAAACAGTTATTTAAATTAAAGAAATTACTCAACTGTTGAAAAACAACTTTTTCAATGATTTTACCTAGAAATGGAAGGTTTGATATGGGCTTGTAATTATTCATTACTGAAGCATCTAGATTATTATTTTTTAAGAGCGGTTTAATGACTGCAGTTTTCAGGGCCTGTGGAAAAATACCTGAGTGAAGAGATGTGTTTACTATATGAAGTAGATCTGAGGCCATGCAACGAAAAACATCTTTGAAAAATCCTGTTGGAATAATATCAAGGTAGCAGGAGGAGGATTTCAGAAGTTGAATAATGTCCTCTAGGTTTTTATCATTAATCTGATGGAATTGTGTCATGGTGTTTGACTTGATGTTAAGTGGACACAGAGACAACACATTTGCTGTTCCTGATGCAGAGGCACTGACTGCTTGTCTGATCTCTGAATTTTGTCAGTGAAAAAGGAGGCAAAATCATTGCACGCCCTGGTGGATAGAAATTCAGAGGCTACTGACACTGGGGGTTAGTTAGTCTGTCGACGGTAGAAAACAAGGCACGTGCGTTGTTTTTGTTTTTGGTAATGATGTCAGAGAAGAATGATTGTCGTGCGTTTTTCAATTCCAAATTATAAAGGCCAAGTCTCTCTTTATAGATTTCAAAGTGAACCTGGAGATTTTTTTTTCGCCACCTACGTTCAGCTTTTTGACACTCTCTTTTTTCTGCTCTCACGGTCATGGCCTTTCTCCATGGAGATATTTTCTTCCCAGTCACTTCCTTTACCTTAGTTGGAGCAATGGCATCTATAACATTTTAAATATTTGAATTAAAATGATCTACTAGCTCATTTACTGAGATGCTAGCAGGGGCAAGTGTGGAAGAAAAATTCTGAGTAAACATTTCCCTAGTATTTTCAGTTAAATATCGCTTTGTGGTTACCTCTTTTTGAACACTTGTGTGAACAGAAATAGAGCTCTCAAATAACACACAGGAATGATCAGCGAGTGCAACATCAGTCACCACAACCTTAGAGATATTCAGACCCTTTGAGATAATTAAGTCCAGAGTGTGCCCCTTATTGTGCGTGGGCTCCGTCACATGCTGAGTCAGTCCATAGCTATCAAGAACACAAAACAGTTCTTTAGCCCCTCTGTCCTGGGGGTTGTCAACATGGATGTTAAAATCACCAACAATGACTAGACGGTCAAAGTCAATACACACTATAGACAGCAGTTCAGTAAAGTCATCACAAAAGCGTGCACAGTATTTGGGTGGTCTATAGATATTTAGGAACAGAGCTCGAGAGGAGCATTTCAACTGAAGGGCCACATATTCAAAAGAAGCAAAGTTTCCATACGATGTCTTCCTGCATTGAAGGAAATCATTGAACAAAATAGCAACTCCACCTCCTTTCTTATGCATTCTTTCCTGACTCATAAAACTAAAGTTGGGAGGGGTTGATTCGATAAGAACAGCTGCACTGTTATTTTGTTCAATCCAAGTTTCCGTTAAAACATAAAATCAAGATTGTGCTCAGTGATAAAATCATTGATTAAAAATGTTTTTCCTGCCAGAGACCTGACATTTAATAAAGCTAGTTTAAGTTTGTTAAACACACCATCAGTCATGTTTTTTGTGACAAGCTGTGGCTGACATGGAATCACTGCTAAATTTGATAAACTCACACAAACATTTGAGCACTTCCTGTTTCTAAGATCATTCACCGCTCTTAATCTGTTACCTATCAACACAGATATCGGCAAAGCTACTGGCAGGCAGGGCCCCGGCATCTCCTGGAAAGAGTTGATAGTGCCATACGCCCTTGAGCCTGGACCCAGCACATATCAGTAAGAGTTTGTTGCGTTTTGTACACACACATCCTTATCAGGCTTCGGAGACTGCAGATGCTTTCTTGAAGGAAGGGGAGGTGGTTGACGTAGGCACGGTGATGGAGACGGGGGAGATGGTATGGGGGTAGAGGACATGCTGCCAGGGGGGGGAGGTGGTTGACGTCGGCACGGTGACGGAGACGGGGGAGATGGTGCGGGGGTAGAGGACATGCTGCCAGGGGGGGGAGGTGGTTGACGTAGGCACGGTGATGAAGACGGGGGAGATGGTCCGCGTCTCCGCAGTGATTTTGGTGGGCGTCGTTGAAGAGCGGGGGTAAAGTACATGCTGCCAACCCTGCGTATCGTCTTAGTTTGGTCTTTGAACTCCACGAAGGAATCGGTGCCAACCCTCTGTATCTCCTTTGTGTGTTCAGCGATCTCCAGGAAGGTGGGCGAGGTTGAAAGGGTGAACGGAGACTAGAGAGAGCTGTGGACTGAACGAAGAGTATCCTCAGAGGTGATAGGGGGGCTGAAGGGCGGTGAAGACTCCTCCATTTGTCTCCCATAATCAAGACATTCCTCAGGCGGGTGCAGTGATAGATTTTCAAGGTTTTCTGAGCGATGTGTTGTGTCTTTCTCTTGTTTTGATTCCTCTTGTTGCTTGTCCTTGGCAAAGGGAACAGATTGATGACGCAGGCAGTTGAATATGTTAGAGATAAACAATTTCACTCCTGATTTGTTCAGACAAACTCCATTTGCCTTAAAAAGATGTCTGCGGCCCCAGAAAAAGTTAAAGTTGTCAATAAAATTGACAGAATGGTCAGTACAGACAGATACCAAGCAAATATTCACAGATTTTTCTATTTATTACAAGCGAGAACACCTAGTTTTCCTTATTTTTGACTTGTTTTTGGAGCAGCTTTTTTCCCAGTGTGCTTAACATTTGTGTTGTGTGTTACCCACAATTCATGCATGGACAGCTATAGCACTGCAGTAGTAAGATTTCCTGAGAAAACAGGAGATATCAGCAGCAAATAGATTCAATTTAATGGAAATCTAAACCACAGTAGCTCTCAAAAAGACGTCTCTGGATCTTAGCTGTTGGGCATAATGCAGTGTTAGTGAGACAGCTAACGTTAAAAGACATGAATGTGACAGTCACAGCTGTAATGGTGTAGTTAAACCTTGCATATATAGCCAGGAGGCTGTAGATAGGCTCTTATCGCGGCAAAATAAAAATACACTTCAGCAAACAAGGTCAGCTACATTTACTTGGCATCCATCAAAGGACGCCGCTGAAAAACAACATTAACCGTCTGGAACATTCGTACTAGGAAGGTAAATACTGTCAGAGGTCAAATGTACAGACAGGTGACAAATAGGGGATGATATAAAGCACATGTGTCAAACTCAAGGCCCGGGGGCCAAATCAGGCCCGTGGTGGATTTAATTTCGGCCCGCAGGATAATTTCTAATTCCTATTAGATCTGGCCCGCCGGTATATTGCACGTACACCTTCACTCCATCCTGAGGGTCTCCTCCGCTCAGAGCCTGAGCCCAAACATTGATGAACTTGCACCCGAGATGAGATGCCAAGTATCTGAACTAGCATCACAGAGCAGCACACTGAGTTTACATGGATGCTTCCTTCTGCACTTTCTCTCACGACAACAGGGCATGTTTGGTTTCTCTTTGAGGGGAATAGTTTTGTTGAAGCTGTTGTTGTCCTGTGGAAAAATGTAATCACAAGAAATTACTCTGCAGATAGAGCCGTAAGAAATGAATGCAACTGATTATTTAATGTTTAATGTTGTTTTTAAAGTCAATAATGTAAGCTTTGTTAGTTCCAGGTTTAATATGTGCAATAAGTTCATTTCAATAAGTTTTGCAATAAACATTGAACCAGTCCGGCCCTCGACTATACCCATTTATTTTTATTTTGGCCCACTGTGTATTTGAGTTTGACACCCCTGGTATAGAGCGATATTTACCAAAAGGTTATCATTGGGGCTTCGTAAAAGCAACACGTGGCTGCAGAACATTCACTTGGAAGTGTGTGTGATTGTGAGTGCATGTTAAGGGGAAATGTACCAACAAATCAATCAAAATATTTCCTAAGAATACGATTTTTTGGATTAGATCGGGTTTCTCACTTTTATAAACACATTGTTTTTGAGAAATAGATCTTCAGGTACATGTGGAGATGTGCAGGACTACTATTGGCATATTATAATGTCTATTCAATAATGACCATGAATAAAATAAATCTAAAAGTTTAGCTATTAGCTCATTTCCATCTGCAGTCCCCGTTAGTATTCAGTGCCCATTTTCAAATGTACTTAAACTCTTAAAGTTACAACTTGAGAGCTTCACCGCATTTTAATGAAACAAATGTTGATTGCACGATGTAATGGCTGTGAAATAGCAACGCCATCTGTGTTTAGATTGGTTTCCTATAAGCTCCGCTTTAAAATGCAATTCAATCTGCCACCGGGTCAGTTTCTCCCGGGGTAATAAAGGCTCCGTGGGAGCACCCCGAAGTAAAAGGAATGCGCTTGAGTTGCTCCTGCTCTTATGAAGGTAATAAAATAAAATAAAACAAAGGCTCTGGATACTCTGAATAAAGACAGCAAACTCTTTATGGCTCCCACATAGTCAACAGCAGGACATTATAGCTTCAGTACTTACTTTTCACAATAAAGGTTCTGGACGTAAACACTGCATGACTTTGCACACAAGAGGGAAATCAACAACATGTCTCACAACTTATCAAAATGGCTGACAGTAGAGGCAAAGAAAGTGAAGCATTCAATATATAATTTCTACCATTCCAGATCAGTAAATAACACAACCTGTTAGTTATTGGTGTTGCTTACTCCACCTTCATCATAGCACTGATATTTGGGTTGACAGTTTTTTGGGTTTCTTATGGTTGCTTCTAACCCAGGGTTATGGTTAGGGTTAGGGTTAGGGTTAGGGTTAGGGTTAGGGTAATGTTGTGAATCGAGTGGCCTGTGTTCGTCATCCATAACATACGCCCGCCCATACCATAACCCCACCACCACCATGGGCCACTCGATTCACAACATTACCCTAACCCTAATCCTACCCCTACCCCTAACCCTACCCCTCACATCAGATATTGACTGGTTTTCGGACCCCCCCAGACCCCCCCAATAAAGCAAACCTGCACGTTTCAGAGTGGCCTTTTATTGTGGCCATTCTAAGGCACACCTGTGCAATAATCATGCTGTCTAATCAGCATCTTGATATGCCACACCTGTGAGGTGGGATGGATTATCTCGGCAAAGGAGAAGTGCTCACTCTCACAGATTTTTTCAGATTTGTGAACAATATTTGAGAGAACTGGTTATTTTGTGTTTATAGAAAATGTTTTAGGTCTTTGAGTTCATCTCATGAAAAATGGGAGCAAAAACAAAAGTGTTGCGTTTATATTTGTGTTCAGTGTACCTCACTTCGAGCGAGTGGCCCAGCACGTCGTATTTTTCTGTATGTGGCCCTCGTTGAAAGAGGTTTGGACACCCCTGGTCTAAGGAGATAATACAGCTAACTATACTATACTCTGAATGGGAATATCTTCCTCGGATGGGATGCATGCTTGAGTGAAGTCTTGTTTACCTTCCTCTGACACCTTTTGTCTGTGTGCCGTGGAGAAGCCATACCGATCGGAGAGTCTGAGCATAATGCTGTTTGACCCGCTGCTAATGACGCCCTGACACTTGGTTAACGGAGCTCTACATTTAGATATCTGCCGTCTAATTGAAAGTGACAGGACGGCACCTGTAGCTCTCTCGGAACAGTGTTTACCAGGGAAATGTTAGGGGCGACTGTGAGGGGAAGAGGACTGGACATTCAATATATATATATATCAATATATAATATCTACCATTCCAGATTAGTAAATAACAAAACCTGTTATTGGTGTTGCTTACTCCACCTTCATCATAGCACCGAGATTTGATTTGACAGGTTTTAGGATTTCTTATGGTTGCTTCTTACTTTGCGTAGAAACGTTAGCTAGGCTGCTTCTGTACCTCAGGCTATTGTGCTTAAGATATGTTAGAAAAGTCTCTGTTTAATTGTCTCTGTTTAATTGTTTTGCAACTAGAAATGTCACTTAAAATGAGCATGTTTTTGTATTGTTTCCAACGGGGAGAGAGCGTTTTTGTGCCCCTGCTCCGAGTACTTTCAGTTTCAAGTATTTTAACTTTTACAGCTACGTTACTGTAGATCAGTGTTTCTCAAACTTTTTCATACCAAGGACCACTTAACCAATACAAAAACACTCGCGGACAACCTAACTCCACAAATATAAAAAAACACATCATTTTTCTAGAACAGATTATAAATCGCCTGAAAATGGTACAAACAAGTGGCAACATGTGTGATGAAGGTGTTGCGCTGGGCTATATCTTGCAATCAAAAGTGAAACTTAACCTCGCTACATTGCGGAGATATTCCCGCGAGAGTGCGGAAAACTGAAATGTATTTATTTATTTCAAATGTGAAATGTTACCAATATACTCACGGACCACTAGGGGGCGCTCACGGACCACCACCGGTCCGCGGACCACACTTTGAGAAGCACTGCTGTAGATATTGGAGGTAAAGCTAGTTTTTGGTCATGTCTTTCATTCAGAAACTTTCATATCCATAACCGAAAAGCCCTGAATGATGGGGCCGGTAAGGGCTGTAGTTTTATCGCCACAAGTGAGTTGTCCTCTTCTCTTAACAGCTGAGGCTCATTCTTGAAAGGTGTGAGAACAAGCATATCCTCCCTTTGGATATAACAGTAAACAAACAAAGTAGCACAAACAGATAATAACATCCAGGGAGATGTAGTAGAAACATAAAAAACATATTTGGAGAATGTATTTATGAAACGCTGGACGAGGCTCTCCCCAGCGCCCTGCCAGAAGGCAAAAGAAAAGGCCCTTGGTGTAGTTTGTGGATTGTTCATCTATACCAGGGGTGGGGAACCTTTTTCCTCTCAAGGGCCTTTTCAATTTTTTCAACATCCTCCGAGGGCCGTACACAGGGGCGCCGTAAGGGGGTGAAAAGTTAGGACGATTCTAAGGGCCCATGACTGACAGGGGCCCCAAAATGTTCAGAACATTAAGAAAAAAATGTAAGTAACCTTTCATCAATCCTCAATAATTAACATTAATAGAACGTTATATTGATAAATTACTCACTAAACTTACGATTCATTTAACTTATTTTCTTCCAAAATTAATTACCCAAAGCCTCTGTACACCCCTTCTATTTACATGTAATGGTTTGGTCCTGCCTCCAAACGCGGTGCGGCACCGGCACTTGCAGAGAGTGAAAGCATGTGAGGAGGGATGCTAGTACTTAGCCTACATACATGTGTTGTACCATGTTTCAACAACCAACAAAGTCAGGCTCTAAGAAAAGAAGAGAAAGACAAGAGAGAGGGACTAAAGGGCGACAGTATGTCACCCAGTTTTCACAAGAAAAGGTGGGTGTGGTCCATGAGTGGTGGAAATGATTCTGTTAGCTAATGTTTTTTTGTTTACTAAGCTGACATTAAGTACTGTTAATATCTTTATAGAAAATGCAAAGGTCTTTCATTTCACTGCTCTTTTAGCTGACATTTAAAGGATGGTAGGTAATTCACTTCAGAAACACGTTGTTATATTCCATGGAATGCTCTTAACGTCCCGATAGCAATGAATATATGAAGTGCTTTGACAATAAATACATACAAACATGTCATCTGTGGAAGCTGTGGCGTTGTAAAAAGCACGACCAATCATCTGAGCTGGCCCGGCTAAAGTAACTGGATGGCCTACCTGCCTGTCAGCCTTCCATCTGTGCACAAGCTTATCTCGTGCCCTCATTGGTCATGTGCGCATTCGTGTGTGCTGGAGGAGGGGCTCTGTAAGGAACTCTGAAGGAAGGGGCAGATTTTTTTCGGTTGTGTATTTTCAAATTCTAGCGCACTCAGGCTGGTTTCTCCATTCTTACATACCTACCTTTAATAAATGCAGGCACATTTTTAGCGCCTATTCATACTAAATCAGTTGTCCCTCCCCTGGTGCCAGGACCCACAGATCCATCTTTAGGCTCAGCAGCCCTGTCCCCCCATAAGGCTGAACCTGAACCAGCTTTTCCCCAAACTGAAGGAAGTGAGCAGCATTGTGTTGAATGATATGCCACTTAACATATCTGAAGGGAGACTGGAATACAATAAATATATATATATATATATATAAAAAACAAAAAGCTAACATCTAATTTAAATGATACATTTCAAACACAGTATTTTCCCACATAGCCAATGATCTATATAAAACAAAAAACTGCTTTTAGTCTATTTAGGATGATGGACAGTTTGAAGCATTGAGTGATCAGTCTGTAAACAAAATGTTAATCACAGACATTTTGGCTATGATATTAATACTAATGTTATTATATTAAAGCAGGGGTGGGGAACCTCCGGCCCCCGGGCTGTATACGGACAGCTAGAACATTTGGTACTGCCCTCGAGGTAATTTATAAATAAAGTGGCCTGTGCCTGGTGGTGGGGCCCAATGTGATATATTTTCATGGGGCCCAAAATCCCTGGCGGCGCCCCTGGCCGTACAAATGGTTGACCTCTGCTTAAAAATACTAAAATCACAGCCCATTAATTTGGCCTTTCTTTCATGCTGTGCAAAGAAAAAGCAACCTCTTAGCTAAATCCAGATATCTTACCATGACTCGCGCATGTATGCACGTGCACGGTTGTGGCATGACCTCCAAAACAGAAAGATATAGACACAACATGTGTGCAAATGTATTTAGTTTCCTATCCATGTGGACACGATTTAAGTGTGGGGGGGGGGGGGGGAGACCTAACCTCCTTTAGGGGGTTAGATTTATTTTTAAATATTGAAGTTGAAAGCATCAATCTGGTGCACTTTGAGAGCAACATTAGGCGATCTATGGATACATCTCTCAACACCCAGATGAAACAGAACTGTAAGCAGATTTTCTTTTTCTTTATGGATATTTTACAAATCACTCCCCTTTCAAACTGTATTCTTGTTTATTAATAACAATTTTTTTGTACTGTCATATAGTAGGCTATTTTACACCCGTTTACTTTATTCTCTTATTTTTGTATAACTATGATCATATAAAGATGTGCTTTTACCTCACTGGTTATGTAGAAAAAGCTTCTTATATTCGTTAGCATAGCTAGCTAACCAGATGCTAATAACAACAGAGTTATTGACTGTATGATGATGGGTTTACAACTAAAGACACAGCCACGCAAAAACTGTGGCATGAGTACAGCTCCTTATGGGTACTGCAATTTCTGGTGCTCTCGGTCAGAACTGCACTCCTGTCAGACGAGACATATACCACGTGATGACACGTTAGGCTCGTGTTGTGTTCAAGGACCCTGATCTTGGCCAGGAAAAACAGGCACTCACTTGTTTATTTTGTTTGCGTTCTAGATTTCTTTAATTTTTTTCTTTTTTGCGTGTGTTTCTAAATTACCTCGAGGGCCATACCAAATGGTCTTGCGGGCCTTATACGGCCCGGGGGCCGGAGGTTCCCCACCCCTGATCTATACGATAAGAACTTTTCAGGAGAAGAATAAGAGTAAAAACCGAGGGGACAAATCAGTGTGAGAAAAGGCATTTAGTTGGCCAGTATTCCCTGATCAATAACTCCAGCTGAAGTTCAGTTCAGGCGACAGCACCTTTAAACTTTTATATCTTGAGAAAACCTCCCTTTCTGCTGCTGCCAGCTCTATAAAAGGAACGCTATTTGTCCTCGCCTCCTTTATCACCGGGGCCCAGGCATCTAAAGGAGTTAAGAAGCAAAAGAAAGGACTCCATATTTGTTCTTATCCTCATTAGGCGCTAGCGAACCAGACACCTTCTTTTTAGTTTCTTCCCGCGGCCATCCGGTCTGACTTCTTCTCTTAAATCTTTCTTGAGGCAGGCAGCGGTGATGGAGCTGGTGCCATGCAAGGTATGATCTTCTCCGGCGATACTAAAGCTCTGAAAAAAGGTTCTTGAGCAGAAGGAGGGGAGAGGAATGAGCTCACACTTCCTGCGGCTTTGTATTCAAAGTCACAGCCAACCTAATTTTCACCAGGAATAGCTACTAATCAAGTTGTGAAGGCATCATTTCCCAGTTTAAAGCCCATTCCAGTCTTTAACTGGCCCATCAATTCTGCAAGGGTAGTTACAATTATTTTCACGTTACAACACGTCAGTGCTTAGTTTGGTTATTGTGCAGTTACCGCCATCTGGATGCAACCGTTTCGCAAAATAACAAAGGTGAGAGATTAAGGCGTTTATCTAAAGTAGAGAAGAAATTAACTACATTCATATCGTGCGACTTTTACTCCAGATTCAAAATACAAAGGATTCAAAGGCTTTTTTGTCTTTGCACGACAGCTACAGCTTAGTTTTGGCAATGAACACGTCCGTCTCTCCCAACAATGCAACAGATGCGATATTCAAGACAGACAAAGAGACAGAGCAAGAAATGCTGTACCTTTTTAGTCCAAAAACTTTATCCAAACACCGTAATTGTTAAGTACTATTAAGTTTAAGATTTGACGAGCAATTTTATCAAATGTGGTCCATTGTTAGAGTTTAAACTAGTCAGCAGAAGGTGGACAATGACTTTATAAAATACCCTTCACAGGCTTCAGACGTGTCCACACAAAACTTGTTCCTAATCAAACTCATGTCGCAGGTTTGAGGAAGCAGAGAAAGAGCAAAGGGAGCTCTGTGATGCAACATAATAATGGGCTTGCAGTGCGAAAAGAACATTGATCAGAACATTTATTACATTTGACAACCTTTTGCTGCAAGTTCTCACATTTTGCAACACCTTTCATTTAACAGCATTGCCTTGTGGAACCACTTAAACTTAGTTTCTACGAGCATTACCTGGACTTTTGGATACAGGTACATTAGGTGACAAATATATTACTTAAAGCAACTTTTGTATGAACTTAGAAACTGCGATTTTACCTTAAAGAGGACATTCTGCACATTTTCAGGTGTATATCATTATGTAGTGTCTCTACTTTAAAGAGTCCTCTCCTGCTGATGTTCAGGTGTATATCAGTATGTAGTGTCTCTACTTTAAAGAGTCCTCTCCTGCTGATGTTCAGGTGTATATCAAGTGTCTCTACTTTAAAGAGTCCTCTCCTGCTGATGTTCAGGTGTATATCAGTATGTAGCAGTGTTGTAGTCAAGTCACCAATTCACCAGTCCAAGTCACCCTCGAGTCACCACTCTTCGAGTCCGAGTCCAAGTCCGAGTCACCAAGGGAGAGTCGTAGTCGAGTCCGAGTCCAAGTCCGAGTCACCCAAGGAGTGTCCAAGTCGAGTCCGAGTCCGAGTCATCATTACCTGTGTTCGAGTCCGAGTCCAATTCCGAGTCACTTAAGAAGAGTCCGAGTCACAAGTCTTCATGTATTAATCTTCATGGATATATGTTTTGAAATGTAGCTGCTCCTCTACATTGCTGTTATCCTGTCTATTGAACTGCTGTGAAGCGAGTTTGGCTACAGTTCTTGTAATAGGTGCTATACAAATATAAAGCTTATTTCTAATATTAATATTATTATTATATATAAATAAACTATATTTAAAATGAGTTACCTTTTAGAGAAGTGATTATATTTGTATGCCAATATTTTCCTATGGTAAAGTTTTCGTTTTGCACTTTTATTTTGATAGTAATAAGATCGGGACTCTTATTTTGAAGGAACTTTTACGGGTTAAATCAGTTTACCGATAAAGATTTATCCCCAGAAAGCACATGGCTACTTAGCATGCAAAATGACATCATTCTGCATGTTAAGTATGTGCTTTCGTTATCGGCTGAATCTTTATTTATTGATTAGATCACGTTACTCTGATGATAGTGTTCAAGACAGCCTATATGTCTGAACTCGATCCTTAGAGTAATGTGTACGGAGCCTTCTCTTCTATATTGTTTCCACATAACGAGCATTTTGCTCTGCTCTTTTCCAATGTGGAAGCAGAATGTGTGAAAGCATACAGCATGATGCGGGGTGTGTCTGTAGACATCTCTAGACTGGAATAGCGGGGCCCAGTACGTGAACTCGCCATACAGGATAGAGGACATCAGACTCCAGAGAAAATGTGCTCGAGTCCGAGTCCAAGTCGGAGCGTCAATGTACGAGTCGAGTCCGAGTCATCGTGGGGGGGGGAATTCACGAGTCCGAGTCCGAGTCCAAGTCATCCTGTGCGAGAATTCACGAGTCCAAGTCCGAGTCGCGTCAATCAGTGCACGAGTCCGAGTCGAGTCACGAGTCCTGAAAATCGGCACTCAAGTCCGACTCGAGTCCGAGTCCAGGACTCGAGTACTCCATCTCTGGTATGTAGTGTCTCTACTTTAAAGAGTCCTCTCCTGCTGATATTCAGGTGTATATCAGTATGTAGTGTCTCTACTTTAAAGAGTCCTCTCCTGCTGATGTTCAGGTGTATATCAGTATGTAGTGTCTCTACTTTAAAGAGTCCTCTCCTGCTGATGTTCAGGTGTATATCAGTATGTAGTGTCTCTACTTTAAAGAGTCCTCTCCTGCTGATGTTCGGGTGTATATCAGTATGTAGTGTCTCTACTTTAAAGAGTCCTCTCCTGCTGATGTTCAGGTGTATATCAGTATGTCGTTTCTCTACTTTAAAGAGTCCTCTCCTGCTGATGTTCAGGTGTATATCAGTATGTAGTGTCTCTACTTTAAAGAGTCCTCTCCTGCTGATGTTCAGGTGTATATCAGTATGTAGTGTCTCTACTTTAAAGAGTCCTATCCTGCTGATGTTCAGGTGTATATCAGTATGTAGTGTCTCTACTTTAAAGAGTCCTCTCCTGCTGATGTTCAGGTATATATCAGTATGTAGTGTCTCTACTTTAAAGAGTCCTCTCCTGCTGATGTTCAGGTGTATATCAGTATGTAGTGTCTCTACTTTAAAGAGTCCTCTCCTGCTGATGTTCAGGTGTATATCAGTATGTAGTATCTCTACTTTAAAGAGTCCTCTCCTGCTGATGGTCAGGTGTATATCAGTATGTAGTGTCTCTACTTTAAAGAGTCCTCTCCTGCTGATGTTCAGGTGTAAATCAGTATGTAGTGTCTCTACTTTAAAGAGTCCTCTCCTGCTGATGTTCAGGTGTATATCAGTATGTAGTGTCTCTACTTTAAAGAGTCCTCTCCTGCTGATGTTCAGGTGTATATCAGTATGTAGTGTCTCTACTTTAAAGAGTCCTCTCCTGCTGATGTTCAGGTGTATATCAAGTGTCTCTACTTTAAAGAGTCCTCCTGCTGATGTTCAGGTGTATATCAGTATGTAGTGTCTCTACTTTAAAGAGTCCTCTCCTGCTGATGTTCAGGTGTATATCAGTATGTAGTGTCTCTACTTTAAAGAGTCCTCTCCTGCTGATGTTCAGGTGTATATCAGTATGTAGTGTCTCTACTTTAAAGAGTCCTCTCCTGCTGATGTTCAGGTGTATATCAGTATGTAGTGTCTCTACTTTAAAGAGTCCTCTCCTGCTGATGTTCAGGTGTATATCAGTGTGTAGTGTCTCTACTTTAAAGAGTCCTCTCCTGCTGATGTTCAGGTGTATATCAGTATGTAGTGTCTCTACTTTAAAGAGTCCTCTCCTGCTGATGTTCAGGTGTATATCAGTATGTAGTGTCTCTCCTGGGACATGTCTCCGTGCTTTAATGTTCAAAAAGCTCTTTATTTTTCTCATACTGTCTGTGCTGCAGCACCTCTTTTCACCCTCTGTCTGAAACCAGAGCCCAGTCTGCTCTGATTGGTTAGCTGGCTGGCTCTGTTGCACTTAGAGATGTCCCTCCCCTTAGCCTATCATGTACAATGGGATTTTAGCCTTTACAGACCATTTACATGCACTAAAACCTAAACAACACACTACAGGAAAGGCAACACCTCAAAAAGCATAATGGGCCTCTTTAACCCTCTGGAGTCGGTGCGTCGCGTCCAGGTGCGCATAACTTTACGTAATTAATCATATATTTTCTATTATAAGGAGTAGAAATATGATTCAGATATCTGCGGAATCGCTGGAAGAGTAGCTTTCCAGCGGTATCTCCTGTGAGACTGTAACCAGGACACAGCAGCCAATATGGCCGCTCAAAACAGCTTGACTTTACACTGTGTGGGATTGGTGGATTCGTGTGTCCGTCAAGGAAATCTCGGCCGGAAGCCATCATGGTCTGAAATGACCGATGGACATCGAGAAATCACTAAGGACCTACCCACTAAGTAAACAAAACATAAACCACGTGTCTCCCATCAGTTTACGTCTGTGAGGAGAAAGAGAGAGCCAGAGAAAATGGCTAAAAAAAACGTTACAGTTGCCGACTTCGCTAGAGATTTTTTCCGCTAGCAGCAGTGAAGATAGAGCCTCAGAATCTGAAGTCTTCGACTCTTCTGAAGAAGAAGAACACAAAGACAACAACAAGGATCCATTTGGACATGGGTAAGTGTAAATATTACAGTAATAGTGTACTGGCAATGTGTGGGGAATACGGCGAAAATGAACAATAGGTTTATTGATATATATTTTTTATCGATAGTCATGAACTTTTTTTTTTTTTGGGACAAATAGACTCTCCATTAGCAACGTTTACTCTGTGTTAACGTTATTTTGGTGTGTAAAAGTGAGATTACATGTGTTCAGGAGCGACGTGATGTATGGAATACATGTTTATTATCGGTCACATTATATAAATGAAACATAATGATGACAGTTTATAACAGGTGGATGAAATGTGTTTTGGCGATTAGGCCCAGGTTTTGTAGGACATCATTCGGGAAGGGAAAGAACCGTTTCCGATGAACCCCCAAAAGAAGTGAAGTATGAAGTACTGAACGTGAAGACATCTTACCTTGTGGGATGCAGTGGAAATCTATGGATGAAAATGAGAGGTTAATACATGTGGGAATTTAGACTTACTGATGCCTCCCAGGCGTCCTTCCTGGCCGTACGGGGCATCCCGGCCGTACCGGGCATCCTGGACGCACAGGGCGTCCCGGACGTGCGGGGCGCCCTGAACGTGCGGGGCAACCTGAACTTAGCAGGGACACATTTATACAGACCCGAAGGTTTACTACCTGGCATACAGGGTTAGATATGGCAATAATATTAAACATGAACACAGACCCGGAGGTCACAACCTGACGTGCAGGGTTAAACATGAACACAGACCCGGAGGTCACAACCTGACGTGCAGGGTTAAACATGAACACGACCCGGAGGTCACGACCTGACGTGCAGGGTTAAACATGAACACGGACCCGGAGGTCACGACCTGACGTGCAGGGTTAAACATGAACACAGTGACACGTATGCTGACGTGCTATGAAACCACCACCACCAGTATAGGCATAATTACCATTTTTTAGTGTTTGAGAGACCTTGGATAGCCAGCACGCGCTGATGTCCGGCGAATGTGGGATGTGAAGGCGGAGGAGGACCACCGCCCGAGTTGCAGGGATGAGGGAGAAATGCCTGATTGCAGCAGAGGTGGCTGCGCCTATCTGAACGAAAGCCCTGATATGCTATTAAGACGCCACAACCAGTTATGCATTATTTACCATCGGTAAACTGAAGAGCTCTTGGATTGCAGCACGAGCCGATGTCCGGGCGAAGAGGGAGATGTAAATAAGTAAGCACGAGCTGTTAGCTGGAGTACAGTAATGCATGAATATCATAGCCTGGATTGATGCGAGCCAAGTGAGCAAACCCGAGAATATGAATGAAGTGCAGAATGCACGCAGAAAAGACGTACACTTAGTTAAATGCTGAGACATGACCCACGATATAGTATAGCTTAATAGCAGTTAAGTGCGCCAGGATGAGTCATAGATGCTGATAAACTGATTGAGTGATTAAGATTGTCTTCCATCATCTGAGTGAGGATGATGGGAGGAAGGGGAGAGCAGATTTAAAGGGGTTAGCAGGTGCGATGATTGGCTAGCCGGGGCGTAATGCCCCTGATCACTTATTGAGATAACGTGTGACACCCGATGATGTTGTCTTCCTGATTGAACTTACGCTGAGCTACATTTCAATCAGAGAGACGTGATGTATGAGTACATGTTTATTACCGGGACACATGATATGCGGGAATAGTGATGACGTATTACGACAAGTAACTGTAATGATGTTTTGGCGATTAGGCCCCGGGTTTGCAGGATGATCATTCAGGAGGGAAAGAACCGCTCTGATGAACCCCCAAAAGAAGTGAAGTATGAAGTACGGAGCTGTGAGCAATCCTTACCTTGCGGCTGGCTGCGGAGATCTATGGATGAAAAGAGAGATTAACATGGGGACATGATGAGCGCCGGAATCGCTTCCGGGCTGCGGGGTTAGACATGCGCGGGCCCACTGGCCGCAACCTGCACGCAGGGTTAACCTAAGCGCCGAGCTGTGCCGCAACCTGCGCCCGCAGGGTTAAACCTAAGCGCGGACCTGTGTCCGCAACCTGCACCCGCAGGGTTAAACCTAAGCGCGGACCTGTGTCCGCAACCTGCACCCGCAGGGTTAAACCTAAGCGCGGACCTGTGTCCGCAACCTGCGCCCGCAGGGTTAAACCTAAGCGCGGACCTGTGTCCGCAACCTGCACCCGCAGGGTTATCGCAGGGTTAAACGTGACGCGGACCCACGTCCGCAACCTGCACTTGCAGGATTAGCATACGCAGATCCGGAGTCATAGCCTGACAGATACGGAACCGTAGACACGTATACATGCTGACGTGTTACCACACCAGTTATAGGTATATTTACCATATTTAGTGTTTGAGGGACCTTTGGATAGCCAGCACGGCACTGATGTCCGGGCGGATGTAGGATGTGAAGGCAGAGGAGGACCATCGTCCGAGTTGTTGCAGGGATGAGGATGAGACGCCTTGATTAGCAGCGGAGGTAGCTGCGCCTATCCTGAACGAATGCCCCGAGAATAATTGGGGCGATAAGCCGGATCTAATGAGAACTTGCTTTAAGTAATGATTGAACTGGCGTTGAGTTAAGGGAATATCCCCTGAAATAAGAAATAGTGGTGAGAGAGGATTAATGAAAGGTCTAAGATGCAGAATTTGATCATGGATTTATAAGGGCAGAACGGGGAATCGTTGCGAGCTGCGATGACGGAGCAAGCGCCTCCGCATTTGGAGTGCTTAATGCTTAAACTAAAATGCTAGCGTGGAAGGATAGGTCGTTTTTTTTTTTTTTAGCAATATACATGACATATAGCCTATTATAGATGTCTCCGGTACCGATAAAAGACCAATACGTTGGAGCTTAACGGCGCGTAAAACACACGTGATGACATCACCAATGAATCGACGACTGAATAAGTTGGCAACTAATTTGGTAATCAATTTTGATCGATTAAGTCGATTAGTTGTTGCACCCCTACTGCCGAGGAGATGTTGTTGTAGCAGATTCAGCCGTTGGTGCACCGAGAAACGGAACATTTTTTATTTTATTTTTTTGGGAAGAAAAAAGAGAAAAATACGATCATTTAGTCAATAATCATTAATTATTGGGAGTGAATTCCTAATTTATTTGGTATCTGGTCGTGTCATAACCAGGATAATGTGCAGCGACTTGTCATTGAGGAGAAGAAGCCCTACGAAACACCATTCATTTCAGGTAATATTGTGTTGAAGCTTGAAACTGCGTTAGTTACTGAGCATTAGTAATTACCCGAACTGCATTAGTAATGCATTACGTTCTTCGTACGCAAGTAATACGTTACTGAAACTCCATACTGTAACACGTTACACCCAACACTGCCTGGAACTCACCTTAACCCTGAACTAAAGGTAGAAATGCATAGTGTTGAATTTCCTGTCGGCTCCCAGACCGTAGTCGTGGAAACGGGGGGGGGGGGGTTGACTCTCTGTCGTCTCCCAGCAGAAGCAACACGCTTCGGGTTCAATAACCCATTTTATCGGAAAGACTGGAGAGAGGCGAGCTCTTCTTGGGAGGTCGTTGCATTTATTTAGCTCTTCTGTTTCGCGAGATAGATTCGCAAGATCACAGACCTTCCTTTTTCTGCTGCCTTGTTTACTTCTAGAAAACATGTATCCCGCTCGCTCGCTCGCTCTACCATACCCACACACACATGCACGTGTCACGCCCCTCTCTTAAAGGGTAGTGATCTCGTTCTGCATGACCCAAATGTCATAACAATATAACGAAACATCTCGTGAATTTGTTGCAACTGCCTTTTGCCAGCGCTACCCTGACGCCTGTTTTAGAGGTGAGGCGTGGGAGGAAGTAACTTCAATGGGATGTAGCTTAACCCCTGCCTGCCTGCAGGAGGGGTTGTGGTTGAAGCCAGAATGGGTAAAGCTTCGCCTGCGATGAGGACCGTTCCGCGTGAAGCCGGAAGCGCCGCATTTGAGCCAGTGATGCCCTCTCGAGAGACTGAAGGCGTGCGTCAATTGTTTGCGTGAAGAAGCCCATTTCCATTAAGCCCGGAGGAACTTCCGTGGAGCCCGATTTCCTTGTCTTTTCCTCCCGCGTCCGGGTTTGCGGGGCGGCCGGCTGGACCCGCTAGCCGACTGGGGAACGCCGCCTGTAGCTTAATCCGCAAGACTGCGGAGCTGATGAATAATGCCTGGAGCTGGGAAGAAGCCCTGCTGCTGCTTGCACGTTGACACCTGGAAGACAGCTGATAGAAAAGGGGAGAGCACATATAGAGGGTTTAACAGGTGCGATAATTAGGCTTGTGAATGGAGGGGCGTGATATGTTGGCTAAGGAGTGGCACTCCCTGTCATCCAGTGGAGGGAGCGAGTATTGCCATGACGAGCAATACGGAGTGATAGGTCTTCCTGCCTGAACTTGCGCTGAGCTTCATTAGATGATTAAATTAATCATTTATTCGTCCCACATTTATTCACATGTCACATTTACAGTGACATGTTTTTGCCATCGAGTATTTTATCATACTGTTCTGTACAGATGAGACTTTGTCATAGATTTATTTATATGTGTGCCTATTATTATTCTACCGTCCTGTACGTGAGTGAGTGAGTGAGTGAGTGAGTGAGATCGAGATCGAGAGAGACTCCTTCTCCAACCTCCCAAACTTTCTTTTTGCATTGTGAAATGAAATTAGTTGTAATTATTGTCCTACATTTTAATTTGTTTTACAGAGATGTTTCACAGCTGTCTGGGCCTAGTGGCCCACAGGCAGCGTTTATCCATTTATCCGTTTATCCATGGTTGACACGTCTCATCAACGTTGCGTGGAAGTCGGAAACGGTACCGAAGGAGTGGCAGACCGGGGTGGTGGTCCCCCTTTTCAAAAAGGGGGATCAGAGGGTGTGTGCCAATTACAGAGGCATCACACTACTCAGCCTCCCCGGGAAAGTTTACTCCAAGGTACTCGAAAGGAGGGTCAGGCCGATTGTCGAACCTCAGATTGAGGAGGAACAATGCGGATTCCGTCCTGGTCGTGGAACGACGGATCAGCTTTTTACTCTCGCAAGGATCCTGGAGGGGGCCTGGGAGTACGCTTATCCGGTCTACATGTGTTTTGTAGACTTGGAGAAGGTGTATGACCGGGTTCCCAGGGAGTTACTGTGGGAGGTGCTGCGGGAGTATGGGGTGAGGGGGTCTCTACTCAGGGCCATCCAATCTCTGTACTCCCAAAGCGAGAGCTGTGTCCGGGTCCTCGGCAGTAAGTCGGACCCATTTCCGGTGAGGGTTGGCCTCCGCCAGGGCTGCGCTTTGTCACCAATCCTGTTTGTAATATACATGGATCGGATTTCGAGGCGTAGTCGTGGGGGGGGGGTCTGCAGTTCGGTGGACTAAGGATTGCACCACTGCTTTTTGCAGATGATGTGGTTCTGATGGCTTCATCGGTCTGCGACCTTCAGCACTCACTGGATCGGTTCGCAACCGAGTGTGAAGCGGCTGGGATGAGGATCAGCACCTCCAAATCTGAGGCCATGGTTCTCAGCAGGAAACCGATGGACTGTCCACTCCAAGTAGGGAATGAGTCCTTACCCCAAGTGAAGGAGTTCAAGTATCTCGGGGTCTTGTTCTCGAGTGAGGGATCAATGGAGCGTGAGATGGGCCGGAGAATCGGAGCAGCGGGAGCGGTACTGCAGTCGCTTTACCGCACCGTTGTGACGAAAAGGGAGCTGAGCCGGAAGGCAAAGCTCTCTGTCTACCGGGCCATTTTCGTTCCTACCCTCACCTATGGTCATGAAGGATGGGTCATGACCGAAAGAACGAGATCGCGGATACAAGCGGCCGAGATGGGTTTCCTCCGCCGGGTGGCTGGTGTCTCCCTTAGAGATAAGGTGAGAAGTTCGGTCATCAGGGAGGGACTCGGAGTTGAGCCGCTCCTCCTTCGCGTCGAAAGAAGCCAGTTGAGGTGGTTCGGGCACCTAGTTAGGATGCCACCTGGGCGCCTCCCTAGGGAGGTGTTCCAGGCACGTCCAGCTGGGAAGAGACCAAGGGGTAGACCTAGGACCAGGTGGAGGGATTATATCTCTTCGCTGGCCTGGGAGCGCCTTGGGATCCCCCAGTCAGAGCTGGTTGATGTCGCCAGGGAAAAGAAAGTTTGGGGCTCTCTGCTGGAACTGCTACCCCCGCGACCCGACCACGGATAAGCGGGAGAAGATGGATGGATGGATGGACATTAAGCATTAAAAAAGAAAAGCTAATAAAATAAACATTAAGGAAAAATACATGGATAAAAGTTACAGTGCAGTCTAAAATATGAATAGTTCAATTAAACATTACAAGAAAAAGTATATGGATAAAAGTTACAGTGCTAATAAAATAAACATTAAGGAAAAATACATGGATAAAAGTTACAGTGCAGTCTAAAATATGAATTTAGACAGACTTTCTTCACCATATTTTGCTCGCATGACATCCACAATCGGACCCTCAGGAGGCTGTACACACCCCCTCCCCTGCTTTGCTTCCATAACAAAGTCTTTAAAGTGTTACCAAAACACTATTTTTCATCCGTCGATGCCAGATATTCCAAATATCTCTGCTTTCGAGCAGTCCCTCTCATAAATGTCATGGAGTTTAATTACGTTTAAACATTACAAGAAAAAGTACATGGATAAAAGTTACAGTGCAGTTTAAGATATGAAAAGTTCAATTAAAAGCACCGACAAAAAGAAAAGTCTTCAGCCTGGATTTAAAAGTAGTAAGAGTTGCAGCGGACCTGCAGGTTTCTGGGAGTTTGTTCCAGATATTTGGAGCATAATAACTGAACGCTGCTTCTCCATGTTTAGTTCTGACTCTGGGGACAGAAAGCTGACCAGTCCCTGAAGACCTGAGAGATCTGGATGGTTCATAGTTTAGCAGGAGGTCAGTAATGTATTTTGGGCCTAAACCATTCAGTGCTTTATAAACCAGCAGCAATATTTTGAAATCTATTCTTTGACACACAGGAAGCCAGTGTAAAGACTTCAGAACAGGAGTGATGTGGTCCACTTTCTTAGTGTTAGTGAGGACTCGAGCAGCGGCGTTCTGAATCAGCTGCCGCTTTCTAATAGATTTTTTAGTGAGACCTGTGAAGACACCATTGCAGTAGTCGAGTCTACTGAAGATAAAGGCATGGACAAGTTTTTCCAAATCCTGCTGTGACATTAGTCTTTTAATCCTAGATATATTCTTTAGGTGATCGTAGGCTGATTTAGTAACTGTTTTAATGTGACTGTTGAAACTCAGGTCAGAGTCCATGACTACACCTAGATTTCTGGCTTTATCTGTTGGTTTGAACATTGCAGACTGAAGCTCAGCGCTAACTTTTAAACGTTCTGCCTTGGCTCCAAAGACCATTACCTCAGTTTTATCTTTGTTTAATTGGAGAAAGTTCTGACACATCCAGTCATTGATTTGTTCAATGCACTTACTCAGTGTTTGAATTGGAGCATAGTCTCCTGGTGAAATTGTTACGTACATTTGTGTGTCATCTGCATAGCTATGGTAACTTATTTTGTTGTTCTTGATTATCTGAGCCAGTGGTAGCATGTAGATGTTAAAGAGAAGAGGCCCCAAGATGGAGCCTTTAGGAACCCCACATGTCATATTTGTCAACTCAGATGTGTATTTACCTATAGAAACAAAGTTGTTTCTGTCCTTTAAGTAGGATTCAAACCAATTTAGAGCTGTTTCCGAAAGTCCCACCCAGTTTTCCAGTCGGTCTAGTAATATGCTGTGGTCAACAGTGTCAAACGCAGCACTGAGATCTAATAATACTAACACTGAAGTTCTGCCACTGTCTGTGTTTAAGTGGATGTCGTTAAAGACCTTTACGAGAGCAGTCTCAGTGCTGTGGTTTGGACGAAAGCCTGACTGGAACACATCGAAACAGTTATTTAAATGCAAGAAATTACTCAACTGTTGAAAAACAACTTTTTCAATGATCTTACCTAGAAATGGCAGGTTTGATATGGGCCTGTAATTGTTCATTACTGAAGCATCTACATTTTTATTTTTTAAGAGCGGTTTAATGACTGCAGTTTTCAGGGCCTGTGGAAAAATACCTGAGTGAAGAGATTTGTTTACTATATGAAGTAGTTCTGAGGCCATGCAAGGCAAAACATCTTTGAAAAATCCTGTTGGAATAATATCAAGGCAGCAGGAGGAGGACTTCAGAAGTTGTATAATGTCCTCTAGGTTTTTATCATTAATCTGATGGAATTGTGTCATGATGTCTGAATTGATGTTAAGTGGACACAGAGACAGCACATTTGCTGTTCCTGATGCAGAGGCACTGACTGCTTGTCTGATTTTCTGAATTTTGTCAGTGAAAAAGGAAGCAAAATCATTGCACGCCCTGGTGGTTAGAAATTCAGAGGCTACTGACACTGGGGGGTTAGTTAGTCTGTCGACGGTAGCAAACAAGGCACGTGCGTTGTTTTTGTTTTTGGTAATGATGTCAGAGAAGAATGATTGTCGTGCGTTTTTCAATTCCAAATTATAAAGGCCAAGTCTCTCTTTATAGATTTCAAAGTGAACCTGGAGATTTGTTTTTCGCCACCTGCGTTCAGCTTTTCGACATTCTCTTTTTTCTGTTTTAACGGTCATGGCCTTTCTCCATGGAGATATTTTCTTCCCAGTCACTTCCTTTACCTTAATTGGAGCAATGGCATCTATAACATTTTTAATTTTTGAATTAAAATGATCTACTAGCTCATCTACTGAGATGTTAGCAGGGGCAAGTGTGGAAGAAAATTCTGAGTAAACATTTCCCTAGTATTTTCAGTTAAATATCGCTTTGTGGTTACCTCTTTTTGAACACTTGTGTGAACAGAAATAGAGCTCTCAAAGAAAACACAGGAATGGTCAGACAGTGCAACATCAGTCACCACAACCTTAGAGATATTCAGACCCTTTGAGATAATTAAGTCCAGAGTGTGCCCCTTATTGTGCGTGGGCTCCGTCACATGCTGAGTCAGTCCATAGCTATCAAGAACACAAAACAGTTCTTTAGCCCCTCTGTCCTGGGGGTTGTCAACATGGATGTTAAAATCACCAACAATGACTAGACGGTCAAAGTCAATACACACTATAGACAGCAGTTCAGTAAAGTCATCACAAAAGCGTGCACAGTATTTGGGTGGTCTATAGATATTTAGGAACAGAGCTCGAGAGGAGCATTTCAACTGAAGGGCCACATATCCAAAAGAATCAAAGTTTCCATACGATGTCTTCCTGCATTGAAGGGAATCATTGAACAGAATAGCAACTCCACCCCCTTTCTTATGCATTCTTTCCTGACTCATAAAACTAAAGTTGGGAGGGGTTGATTCGATAAGAACAGCTGCACTGTTATTTTGTTCAATCCAAGTTTCTGTTAAAAACATAAAATCAAGATTGTGCTCAGTGATAAAATCATTGATTAAAAATGTTTTTCCTGCCAAAGTCCTGACATTTAATAAAGCTAGTTTAAGTTCGTTAAACACACTATCAGTCATGTTTTTTGTGACAAGCTGTGGCTGACATGGAATCACTGCTAAATTAGATAAACTCACACAAACGTTTGAGCGCTTCCTGTATCTAAGATGATTTACCGCTCTTAATCTATTACCTATCAACACAGATATCGGCAAAGCTACCGGCAGGCAGGGCCCTGGCATGTCCTGGAAAGAGTTGAGAGTGCCATACGCCCTTGAGCCTGGACCCAGCAGATATCAGTTTGCAGATTGTTTTGGTTTGGATGATTGTGGTAGGCATGGTGATGAAGCCGGGAGAGATGGTGCGCATCTCTGCTTCGGTGATTTAGAGTAGAGTGATAAACACCTGTTTTACTCAAAATTCGAATTTAATTTTTTTCATTTTAGATATGAATAACACATTTATATACAGTGTAATTCAAATATTTCACTGCTTTTGTGATCCTAAGACTTTGGTAACCAAATCTAAAACACCAAAACAATTCGATCACATGAGTAAATGTGTGTTTTCACAAGAGTTTTGAAGATGTTTCCGAAAATCAGATGTCAAATTTTAAGCTTTTTAGCTACTTATCTCATCAAACAGTGCTCTAATGTGAGTAATTTGCATATATAGCAATACCAGAGATTGTCTTGAACATTTTGATATGTAACACATGGGGTGCCATGTTAGAAGAAATACATTTAAAAGGTGATTTAAGAAAACATCTAAACATCGAGAAAATATCCTTGGACTCCAGAGGGTTAATGCTTATTTAAACAGCTTTACTATTTACATTCACAGTGTCCCTGACATGATGGAGACAGGCTTCATATCACAAGTGAAAGATCAAGGTGTCTGTTAAATGTTATTGTATTTTCATTTTTTTTTATGTGACCGCTGACCTTGTGAAATAAATCTTTTGGACGTTGCATTGATCGATAGGAAAGCAGCCTGTTGAGATGCGATTAAGTCTGTACGACACGTCAGATACAGGCCATTTGACCGCAGAGTCATCGTGTTATGTGTGTTGAGTTTTTTAGTCAATGCTGCAGATGAATGCACAGAGATAACCAGTGTCAGTGTGTGTGTGTGTGTGTGTGTGTGTGTGAGTGTGTGTGTGTGTGTGTGTGTGTGTACCCATCCATCAGTTCAAAGAGCAGAATAACCAAGAGTGACATTCAATTACGGTATGCTAATGTGGGTTTGGGCTTCACCATTCATTTACTTAATTAACAATTTTAGACGTGAGCTATCATGAGCAGATTGCAATATTCTTTCCAATAACAGGCCATAATGAAATATATTATTAGCAATAAAGTTAATGGAACAAGTGAAGTGAGACTCCTCATCACCGCTGGATGAATGGGAAATTACTGATCGTAAAGGGAACAAACAAAGAACACGGACTGAGGAAAGTAGCTCCTGTAAAGCAGAGTTGATGGGATGTGCAACGTGAGCAAGTATTATTATTCTGATGATAAATAGTGTTTACGTTGTCCACCTGTCATCGGGCGGCCTAAAGAGAACCTTTTACCCCTTGTTGTTATTGCAAATTGGACCTTGTTCTCAATTAAAACGTAATTAGGAGGCTAAAAGAGAGAGCTGGATGTTTTGACGGGCCCAAATGAACTTAAGACGCATGAAAGTAATTAGAAATATTCTGCTGGACCGTTCAGCATCTGGCATTCATTTAGAAATTCTCATTTGTGGTTTGATTGTTTTTCTGATGTGCTGCTTTATACTGATTTAGCTTATCAAAGAAGAGAACATCCAACACAACACACATTCATTCAATTTGATGAACTTAGAGCTGAATCAGAATCAGATATTCTTAATTCTTCTCACAGCCGGGGTAATGAACAATGTTACAGCAAAGGAGACAGTGCAGATAGAAGGCTAATATATGGAATAGACTTACTATTAATAAGTCACTGTAGAAGCATACCTTATCAAAATCAAATGTGCACAACCAAGGTGTAACAATAAGTAGCAGCATTATAATGTAGCAAAGTAGCAGGGTGAAATAACATTAATAAGTTCTAAAAGTAAATATTAGACAGTGTTATTTCACATTTTCACACGGCTTAGTTGAATACTCGATTCTGATTGGTCAATTTGGACATTTCCTCGGTTGTTAATTCTGGCTAACAGAACGTTGCAAGGAGGATCAAGGGACTATGTGCAGTCATATCAATATGCCGAAAGATGTGCGGTCGAAAAACACCATGAAATACTTTTTGAATATAGACATTTGTATTCATTGGGATAAACCCCTTGAGATGCACCATCTCGTTTTCAAGGGGGTCCCGACAATAGCAACAACTTACAGACATACATAAACAAAAAGACAAATGCAAAACATGACACACAAGACAAACCACATACAGTCTGTTAAGTGAAATTCAAGCAATGCATACAATCATTACAATTTGAGACAGTCAAGCAAATCAGTTTCATCAATATCAGTTTCATGAATAACAAGTGCAGACCGGTTGAAAATGAGATGATAATGCATGTTTAAACAAACCCAATGATGCAGGAGATCTAATAGCAGCAGGTCAAGTATTCCAGTCTGTTGGGGCTTTGAACATGGACGCTCTTCTGCCAATACATTTTTTTGCCGAGGGGACAGAGAAATAAATCTGAACAGAATGTCTAACTTGATGAATTGGTGAGTAGTGTACAACATACTGCTTTAAATAAGGATATTCCATGTTATATTTGTGGAGAGCATGGACATGTGCATTCATGAAGGCTGCATTGTCCCCAGAATAGAAAATAAAAAGAGAGCTACAGAAGGAAAGATGTTAAAAGACAGAGAGCTGGACGTCAGAGTAAACACAGAAGAAGATAGACAGGAAGTAATAATAACAATAATAATACAAATAATAATCTCTATTTATGTTTCACCTTTCAATCAAGATGCAGAAATACAAGATACAAGAGATACATAAGACAATATACACAATAAAGAGTGAGGAACATAGTAAAACAAGTTATAAGCAAACAGAAAGAGTGATAACACAGAACCATAACACATTAAAACATGACAAGTGACAACACTAATATTTCCCCAAGATTAAAACCAAACTAAAAAGACAGTTGTTTAATTTACTTTGAAAAATTCCAATGGAGTCGCTGCTCTATAAGAGCCAATATAAGGTAAACACTAAAGGGAACAGCAGAAGAAGACAGACAGGAAGTAAATACTAAAGGGAACAGCAGAAGAAGACAGACAGGAAGTAAATACTAAAGGGAACAGCAGAAGACAGACAGGAAGTAAACACTAAAAGGGAACAGAAGAAGACAGACAGGAAGTAAACACTAAAAGGGAACAGCAGCAGAAGACAGACAGGACATAAACACTAAAAGGGAACAGCAGCAGAAGACAGACATGACGTAAACACTAAAGGGAACAGCAGCAGAAGACAGACATGAAGTAAACACAAAAGGGAACAGCAGAAGAAGACAGACAGGAAGTAAACACTAAAGGGAACAGCAGAAGAAGACAGACAGGAAGTAAACGCTAAAGGGAACAGCAGAAGAAGACAGACAGGAAGTAAACACTAAAAGGGAACAGCAGAAGACAGACAGGACGTAAACACTAAAGGGAACAGCAGAAGAAGACAGACAGGACGTAAACACTAAAGGGAACAGCAGAAGAAGACAGACAGGAAGTAAACACTAAAAGTGAACAACAGAAGAAGAAAGGAAGTAAACACTAAAGGGAACAGCAGAAGAAGACGGACAGGAAGTAAACACTAAAGGGAACAGCAGAAGAAGACAGACAGGACGTAAACACTAAAGGGAACAGCAGAAGAAGACAGACAGGAAGTAAACACTAAAGGGAAAAGCAGAAGAAGACAGGAAGTAAACACTCAAAGTGAACAACAGAAGAAGACAGGAAGTAAACACAAAAGGGAACAGCAGAAGAAGACAGACAGGAAGTAAACACTAAAGGGAACAGCAGAAGAAAACAGACAGGAAGTAAACACTAAAGGGAACAGCAGAAGAAGACAGACAGGAAGTAAACACTAAAGGGAACAGCAGAAGACAGACAGGAAGTAAACACTAAAAGGGAACAACAGAATAAGACAGACAGGAAGTAAACACTAAAGGGAACAGCAGAAAACAGACAGGAAGTAAACACTAAAGGGAACAGCAGCAGAAGACAGACAGGACGTAAACACTAAAGGGAACAGCAGAAGAAGACAGACAGGAAGTAAACACTAAAGGGAACAGCAGCAGAAGACAGACAGGAAGTAAACACTAAAGTGAACAACAGAAGAAGACAGGAAGTAAACACAAAAGGGAACAGCAGAAGAAGACAGACAGGAAGTAAACACTAAAGGGAACAGCAGAAGAAAACAGACAGGAAGTAAACACTAAAGGGAACAGCAAAAGAAGACAGACAGGGAGTAAACACTAAAGGGAACAGCAGAAGAAGACAGACAGGAAGTAAACACTAAAAAGGAACAGCAGCAGAAGACAGACAGGACGTAAACACAAAAGGGAACAGCAGAAGAAGACAGACAGGAAGTAAACACTAAAGGGAACAGCAGAAGAAGACAGACAGGAAGTAAAAACTAAAAGTGAACAACAGAAGAAGAAAGGAAGTAAACACTAAAGGGAACAGCAGAAGAAGACAGACAGGAAGTAAACACTAAAGGGAACAGCAGAAGAAGACAGACAGGAAGCAAACACTAAAGGGAACAGCAGAAGAAGACAGACATGAAGTAAACACTAAAGGGAACAGCAGAAGAAGACAGACAGGAAGTAAACACTAAAGGGAACAGCAGCAGAAGACAGACATGAAGTAAACACTAAAGGGAACAGCAGAAGAAGACAGACAGGAAGTAAACACTAAAAGGGAACAGCAGCAGAAGACAGACAGGACGTAAACACTAAAGGGAACAGCAGCAGAAGACAGACATGAAGTAAACACTAAAAGGAACAGCAGCAGAAGACAGACAGGACGTAAACACTAAAGGGAACAGCAGCAGAAGACAGACAGGACGTAAACACTAAAGGGAACAGCAGCAGAAGACAGACATGAAGTAAACACTAAAGGGAACAGCAGAAGAAGACAGACAGGAAGTAAACACTAAAAGTGAACAACAGAAGAAGACAGGAAGTAAACACTAAAGGGAACAGCAGAAGAAGACAGACAGGAAGTAAACACTAAAGGAAAAAGCAGAAGAAGACAGAGAGGAAGTAAACACTAAAGGGAACAGCAGAAGAAGACATACAGGACATAAACACTAAAGGGAACAGCAGAAGAAGACAGTAAGTAAACACTAAAGGGAACAGCAGCAGAAGACATACAGGACATAAACACTAAAGGGAACAGCATAAGAAGACAGACAGGAAGTAAACACTAAAGGGAACAGCAGAAGAAGACAGACAGGAAGTAAACACTAAAAGTGAACAACAGAAGAAGACAGTAAGTAAACACTAAAGGGAACAGCAGCAGAAGACATACAGGACATAAACACTAAAGGGAACAGCATAAGAAGACAGACAGGAAGTAAACACTAAAGGGAACAGCAGAAGAAGACAGACAGGAAGTAAACACTAAAGGAAAAAGCAGAAGAAGACAGACAGGAAGTAAACACTAAAAGTGAACAACAGAAGAAGAAAGGAAGTCAACACTAAAGGGAACAGCAGAAGAAGACAGACAGGAAGTAAACACTAAAGGAAAAAGCAGAAGAAGACAGACAGGAAGTAAACACTAAAAGGGAACAACAGAAGAAGAAAGGAAGTAAACACTAAAGGGAACAGCAGAAGAAGACAGACAGGATGTAAACACTAAAGGGAACAGCAGAAGAAGACAGACAGGAAGTAAACACTAAAAGGGAACAGCAGCAGAAGACAGACATGAAGTAAACACTAAAGGGAACAGCAGAAGAAGACAGACAGGAAGTAAACACTAAAGGGAACAGCAGAAGAAGACAGACAGGACGTAAACACTAAAGGGAACAGCAGAAGAAGACAGACAGGAAGTAAACACTAAGGGAACAGCAGAATAAGACAAACAGGAAGTAAACACTAAAGGGAACAGCAGAAGAAGACATACAGGACGTAACACTAAAGGGAACAGCAGAAGAAGACAGGACGTAAACATTAAAGGGAACAGCAGAAGAAGACAGACAGGAAGTAAACACTAAAGGGAACAGCAGAAGAAGACAGACAGGACGTAAACACTAAAGGGAACAGCAGAAGAAGACAGACAGGAAGTAAACACTAAAGGAAAAAGCAGAAGAAGACAGACAGGAAGTAAACACTAAAAGGGAAACAACAGAAGAAGAAAGGAAGTAAACACTAAAGGGAACAGCAGAAGAAGACAGACAGGATGTAAACACTAAAGGGAACAGCAGAAGAAGACAGACAGGAAGTAAACACTAAAGGGAACAGCAGCAGAAGACAGACAGGAAGTAAACACTAAAGGGAACAGCAGAAGAAGACAGACAGGAAGTAAACACTAAAGGGAACAGCAGAAGAAGACAGACAGGACGTAAACACTAAGGGAACAGCAGAAGAAGACAGACAGGAAGTAAACACTAAAGGGAACAGCAGAAGAAGACAAACAGGAAGTAAACACTAAAGGGAACAGCAGAAGAAGACATACAGGACGTAACACTAAAGGGAACAGCAGAAGAAGACAGGACGTAAACATTAAAGGGAACAGCAGAAGAAGACAGACAGGAAGTAAACACTAAAGGGAACAGCAGAAGAAGACAGACAGGACGTAAACACTAAAGGGAACAGCAGAAGAAGACAGACAGGAAGTAAACCACTAAAGGGAACAGCAGAAGAAGACAAACAGGAAGTAAACACTAAAGGGAACAGCAGAAGAAGACAAACAGGAAGTAAACACTAAAGGGAACAGCAGAAGAAGACAGACAGGAAGTAAACACTAAAGGGAACAGCAGAAGAAGACAAACAGGAAGTAAACACTAAATGGAACAGCAGAAGAAGACAGACAGGAAGTAAACACTAACGGGAATAGAGAACCGCAGTGACGCGTCCTAAAACCCGGATGTAAACTCCTTCCGGTTCCTTCGTGAAAAACGCAATGCAAATTCTGCATAGGATTTTCGAAAATAGCTCGAAATAAGGTCTGTGGTTGACACACATTTAAGAGAGGGATCACGTTTTGTTCAGCCGGATAATCTCCACATGTCTACCCTACTTTTATAATTTTTCGTCACGCCAACTTAAGAACGTTTCAACAGACTTGCACTGAAACTGCACTTTGAACACTTTAAATATATTAACATTTTAAACTGTATACCCCGTTTATCTATGCCCTTTTTGTTTTGTTTTATGTATACATGTCACACTGTGGGAAACGATATTTCTGGATGTATAACACAATAAAAGTAAAACTGACTTTGACTTTCGCGCGTTTGCATATTTTAACAAAGCTTTTCATTTTAGCCACACTGAATTTAACTAGAAGTCATGGCTGTGTCAATTACCAGTCTGATATCGTTTTACAAAGATGACAAGAAGAGTGTAGATAGAGGAGAGAACCACTACAAGTCAGGACACGTCAAACAGTGCAGCCTAGATGAAGTTGTGCTTACCGGTGTTGTCAGGGCTAGCATGAGGGACAATGTTTATAGTGTCGGTGAGTAGTGATAGCAAGAGTACCGTTAACCTAGAGTTCATTTATTCACATTAATTCCCATCAATAAATCCATTTTATGTGTCACATGAAATCTTTATTAGGCAAGGCAAGGCAAGTTTATTTATATAGCACTTTTCAACACAAGGCAATTCAAAGTGCTTTACAAAAAATGAAAGACATTAAGCATTAAAAAAGAAAAGCTAATAAAATAAACATTAAAAGAAAAAATACATGGATAAAAGTTACAGTGCAGTTTAAGATATGAATAGTTCAATTAAAAGCAGCGGCAAAAAGAAAAGTATTCAGCCTGGATTTAAAAGTAGTAAGAGTTGCAGCGGACCTGCAGGTTTCTGGGAGTTTGTTCCAGATATTTGGAGCATAATAACTGAACGCTGCTTCTCCATGTTTAGTTCTGACTCTGGGGACAGAAAGCTGACCAGTCCCTGAAGACCTGAGAGATCTGGATGGTTCATAATTTAGCAGGAGGTCAGAAATGTATTTTGGGCCTAAACCATTCAGTGCTTTATAAACCAGAAGCAGTATTTTGAAATCTATTCTTTGACACACAGGAAGCCAGTGTAAAGACTTCAGAACAGGAGTGATGTGATCCACTCTCTTAGTGTCAGTGAGGACTCGAGCAGCGGCGTTCTGAATCAGCTGCAGCTTTCTAATAGATGTGTTAGTGAGACCTGTGAACACACCATTGCAGTAGTCGAGTCTACTGAAGATAACGGCATGGACAAGTTTTTCCAGATCCTGCTGTGACATTAGTCTTTTAATCCTAGATATGTTCTTTAGGTGATAGTAGGCTGATTTAGTAACTGTTTTAATGTGACTGTTGAAACTCAGGTCAGAGTCCATGACTACACCTAGATTTCTGGCTTTATCTGTTGGTTTGAACATTGCAGACTGAAGCTCAGCGCTAACTTTTATACGTTCTGCCTTGGCTCCAAAAACCATTACCTCAGTTTTATCTTTGTTTAATTGGAGAAAGTTCTGACACATCCAGTCATTGATTTGTTCAGTGCACTTACTCAGTGTTTGAATTGGAGCATAGTCTCCTGGTGAAATGGTTACGTAAATGTGTGTGTCATCTGCATAGCTATGGTAACTTATTTTGTTGTTCTTCATTATCTGAGCCAGTGGTAGCATGTAGACGTTAAAGAGAAGAGGCCCCAAGATTACAAATATTACACACCAGAAAACACAGACATATCCATGAAATAAACATACAGTAGGCTATAAACAATTAAAGGGATAATTGGGAAGGCATTACAAATGTAAATATATTTTAAATAATAAAACAATCCCACCACCACAGGTATCTACAGGAGAAGAGGGAATTCTCTCCACAAAATGTGAATGCCCATGTGGAGAATGGAAATGCAGTCATGCGGCTGCATTAGCCATCTTTGCCATGGGCAGCTAAACGTACGCATTCAGTGGAGGAGCTATTTCCTCCAACCAATAACTCATTCAACCCGCTGACAAGAGAGCCCACCTCCGAAGATCGTGACTGGCTGAGGGACAGACTCGGGGGCAGGTTCTCAGGAATTTCTTGGCTTCTCTCCCCCGAGCCAGAAGAGGAACACTACAGCTTGGAAACACTTACTGTTCCTGAAATTCTCAAATCTGTTGGGCATCAGGGACCTGAGGCAATTGTGGCAAGCATGGCATTGTCTGAGGAGCAACAGAGGGCAATGCAGGTGGCTACCACTGGTCAGCGAACCAACCCAAACTGGCTTTTGTTCAGGAAAGGAAGGTTGACTGCCAGCAACTTTGGAGCTGTCCTGAGGTCAAAGCGTGTGACTGCTTCCCTTAGTGCCAGGGTGCTAGGGCAACAACAGGCCCTTGATGGTGTTTTGTCTGTACAGGGGGGGACTGTGAATGAATGTGAGGATGTCAGGGCATTCACCACTGCAACCCAGATGCAGGTCCATGAGTCAGGTGTGTGGCTCTCCCAATCAGGATTGTTGGGGGCATCTCCAGATGGTCTGGTAGGGTCTCCTGCTGTGCTGGAGGTAAAGTGTCCCTACGGAGCCAGGGAAATGACAATTAGTGAAGCATTGCAAATCAAGGGCTTCTGTGTCAGTAAGGAGGGAGAAACATTCAGCCTGCGTGAGGAGCATCCTTACTGGCACCAAGTGCAAGGTCGGCTTCACCTCACTGCAAGAGAGAAGAAGAACTTAAAAAATTGTGAATCGTTTTTAATTTACATTTACTCGCCTTTGTAATGTTGTTGTTGTTAGAGTGTTAGGCTTCCTGTCAGCTCGTCTGTTGGGAAGATATAAAATATTAGTTTCATGGAAGTCACACCGTCACATATAAGAGCATTAAGACATACAGTACATAGGCTAAAACAAAACATCTAAAGATATAACCTTGCACTTTGTCTCGTGAACATTTTTACTATTTTGACATTTTTATAGATGAAAATGTAACTAAAGAAATAAAGGTAGATTAATCCATATTGAAAATAGGTGTCAGCTGCTACACTAATTATAATAACGTTATATTTCTTAATTAATTAAGATAAGATATTACTGTATTGATCCCAATTTGGGAAATGTTTGTGTTCCAGCAGCATAACAAGAAAAAGAAAATATAAGTTATTATATATACAAAAGTATGTTAGGGATGGAATATTAAATTGAATATAAATGTAAAATGTACATGTGATGTTACGTCCAAGAGAAGCTATGGAGCAGAGAGTTCTCTGCCAGCCAGAGGTGATTTGTTATTAGTTCAATATGTCAAACTGATTTCCCTGAATACAATTTTTAGTTACATGGTGAAACGTTATGCTGCTTGTACAAATTAGACTTATCATATAAGCGACACAGGTTTTTAATAGGATTTATTCATTATCTTTACTTATGTTGCGGTCTTTTCAGCAGCGCCATCTCTAAAACGGCGATCCAGTCACGACCCATCATTTACATTTCACCGTGACATGGACAAAAATGTAAGTCAGCTTACCTCATGGCACGAATCCAGACTCTCCTTTGGAAAACATTGGCCGGGAAAAGATAGAACGAGCACGTTTCATGCAAAGACCTGTGGCTGCAACCCGGAGCAAAGCAACACACCATTGCGTAGCTAACTAGTAGCGCTAGCTTTAGCTGACGTTAGCTAACGAAACGAACTGAGTAAAATTGGAAAACACTGGTAATGAATTATTCTATCATTTATAAATATCATATCAATATCATTTTACGGTGTTAAAAACGACAATTTCAAAAATACAGATTCTAATGGTCAGATATAGATATACAGATACTAAAGATAGGCAGGTACTTGCTTTCAAGCAGAACACAGGGGAAAACAAACTTAGCGGGAGTGTTTACGTGTTTGGCGTAATGACGTACAACGGCCTCGACAATTTCTGTAGTCCTATTCAGCCACTCGGTAACAACCATCGTTTTTCAGACACGTAAACTCTTCAAAAATGACCAGTGGGGTCACTGCTGATGTATTTAATGTCGTAGAACAAAACGTGATTTATCTCTTAAATTTGTGTCAACCACAGACCTTATTTCGAGCTATTCTCCAAAACCCTATGGAGAAAATGCATTGCTTTTTGACGAAGGAACCGGAAGTGCTAAAAATGCTAACTTACTTCCGGGTTTTACGACGCGTCACTGCGGTTCTCTATAGCAGAAGAAGACAGACAGGACGTAAACATTAAAGGGAACAGCAGAAGAAGACATACAGGAAGTAAACACTAAAAGTGAACAACAGAAGAAGACAGGAAGTAAACACTAAAGGGAACAGCAGAAGAAGACAGACAGGAAGTAAACACTAAAGTGAACAGTAGAAGAAGTCAGACAGGAAATAAACACTAAAGGGAACATCAGAAGAAGACAGACAGGAAGTAAACACTAAAGGAAAAAGCAGAAGAAGACAGATAGGAAGTAAACACTAAAGAAAAAAGTAGAAGAAGACAGATAGGAAGTAAACGCTAAAGGGAAAAGCAGAAGAAGACAGACAGGAAGTAAACACTAAAGTGAACAGTAGAAGAAGTCAGACAGGAAATAAACACTAAAGGGAACCGCAGAAACATACATATAGGAAGTAAACTCTAAAGGGAACAGCAGAAAAATACATATAGGAAGTAAACTCTAAAGGGAACAGCAGAAGAAGACAGACAGGAAGTACACTCTAAAGGGAACATGTTATGGGCTCTGGCAGGGTTTATAGACTGGTTAATAGAAAATAAAATGTGGAGAGACTTGGACAGTTACAGAAAACCTCAATCAGTGCCACTCTCATTTTAAGTTACGTTGCTGACGACGCCGTTGGTAGGTAGTGGAACATTTTTTTTTTTGTTAGCGAAAGCAATATGGTAATTTTTAAATCAATATTGTAAATACAGTCGTTGGTTTCTTTAATATGTTGCCGTGTAACAAGCGGGATAATGTGGAGCTGATAACATTATCTGATCACCCTAACTTAGTTCACATGAATCATTTTCACTATTATCTGAAACTTTTGCCAGCATTTTAAGGCTAGCAACATTTAGCAGGTGCTCCTAATGTATCCAAATTGGATCCTACATTTATTGAAAAACGAAAGCATGACGCATTAAAAGCTGCAAAAGAAGCCCTGCTGAATTTTTATATATCTCTATAGTTCAAACGTAAAGTATACTGGCATGTCTGGATTCTCAACAATAAGACTCAAATCAGGTTAACTTGGTTTCTCATCTCTTGAAACAACCTGTACTTTTTCTCGCTCAAAGTTCAGTCGCTGCCAGAGTAATTGGACGGAGAGAAAGCGAGCAGCGGTGGGTCTGCTGACCCGTGAGAGAGAGACATGGAGTAAGAAACTGGAACTGTGTTTGATGTGAAGATGTTAAGGTCCAAAACTGTCTGAAGCTCAGCCAAAGCCTTCAGGCAAAAATATTTTAAACCCTCAAGGTATGTTCTTCTTGAAGCTCAGACATTTACCATATGAGGAAAAAAAGAACAGAGTGGTTCAAAGCAACACAAAAAATCTCAAGACAAGTATTTAGGGTGCAGGAAACCTCACAGTGAAGAGAAGTATCATTGGTTGCCATTTATCGCCAACATTCATTGGTTTATAGTAACGAAACTTCAAGCTGAACCTTCGTTTATCCGTGTATTTAACTTGTTGTTGAGATCTGACAGTTCACGATCAATTTTATACCGTGATAAAGAAACATACAGTGCTTCATTTTGCAGCATGTTGTGATTTAGGGCCGGGAAAAGCATGTTTATCAGTGGCATAATAACTTTCCGACAAAGATTGGTGCAAAGTGAGGAACACTTCCAGTCAATTAACAACCAGATTTTATGGTTGAGTTTTAAATAAACCATAAAAAAACGACCAGAAGTTGTAGAGACGTACAGATTCCTCAGATACCTACAGTTAATCTACAGCTATGGTAATCAAGCCAGATATGGTAGATATATAGCAGGGGCGTCAAACTCAAGGTCCAGGGGCCAAATCCGGCCCGTGATTTATTTGGCCCCACAAGAGCTTGCAGAGAATATAATATGTTCAGATCAGGGGGTCACAGGTTCAAACCCCCCTGCAGTCAGCATGTCTGTGTGTCCCTGAGACACTTCACCCCAAATGGCTCCTGTGGGCATTGCCCACAGTATTGAGCATGTAAGTCGCTTTGGATAAAAGCGTCTAACAAGTAACATGTAATGTAATGTTTATTATATGGTTACATGCTGATTTACAGAAGCACGTTGCCCATAAACTACATGTCCCACAATGCATCTGAAATTGGACTTTTTTTTTTCAGGATTTTGCTTTTTTTTTTATCATTTTGTGACATTCTCACTGAAGAGACTTCCAGTTATTTGCCCTAGACTTCTGCTTTCAGACGTAGTTAATTATGAAGTTATACCCTATCCGATACTAATCCAAAGCAGAGGCAATAATGTAATATAATACATTATTTTATATATATATTAAATATTGATATATGTATTTTTATATAGTCTTATATATAAAACTGTCCCTTTGAGTGCAACCATGATGCTAATGTGGCCCGAGATGAAATTGAGTTTGACACCCCTGATATGGGAGGGTCTAGATTAGTAGTGGAGTTGCATTGCTTGGTCACTTTTTAAAATGACATGCATCTTTCTGGTGGGCATATGTTGTTTGGCGAAACATAAGACATTTTTGGTACATGTAATTACTTCCTTAGTGTTGTGCAGATCTGACTTGGTTGATCTGTTCTTACTTTGAGGGATGAAGAGGTTATTGTTCGCTGATAAACTGATCAACCTGTATAATATGATGACATGGCGACCAGTTTTGTAGTTTTGAGGGTTTTATATACATTTCTTTCTTTCTTTCTTGTTGTTGGGAACCATTTGGGAACCTTTCAAAGTTGCATAATAATAATGATTTTCTAATGTTTTTGACATTTCCACCGAAATCTACATATCAAACCATCATACCATATCATACATCAAGCAGGTCCTATCTCAACGCTAAGATTACGTAATTAATTTTTTTTGCTTGTATTCTCAAAGTCTTCATCTATTGTGCTGCAAATATCAAATCAATACTGTATCCTACAAAGGTTTGAAGTATTTGCAGATCTAATTGCATAACATGTCATGTCCATCATAGAGATAACCAGCTGTTCCATATCTGCCAACATATAGGTCAACTCCTGAATAAGCGTTGAGATGAAATCACTGAAGCATGAAGCATTCAGTGATTTTAATGTAATGTACATGTCTGATTTCTTGTCTTGGTATTTGTCCTCGTTGATATTGCTGCTGTAATGAAGGAACAATGTCAGTCTTGATCTGCAACATATTATTGAATGGCCAACTAATGTAAGAAATGTGTGACGTGTTGACCATACTCTGATCTTGTACATATCCCATATTCTACTGACATGTAGATCTTTTGCACTACTTTTTATTTTGTATTTTATTGTATATGTTGCATTGTTGGAGCTCAGGTCAGAAGAATTTCATTGCCATTTCTACACTGTAGCTTCGTGCATATGACAATAAAACCTTTGAATCTCTTTTAAATAGACGCCTGTCTGCGATGAACCTCCTACTCAAGTATTATAACCTGACAAAGGCCACATTCTGTCACCTATCATTGCCTCTGCGTCCCTGTCACCTTGTCCTGGATCCAGCGCCCTACATATTAATAATGAAAGCTTCTCATCATCTCCAAGTCTTTTCTGGCTCTCCGACAGCAAACCAGCAGCAGCTCCATTAAAGAATGAAAAGCCCAGGTCTCTTTTGTTGCTCCCAGATCTCCCCATTATTAAGGAATCCCATTAAACTACAGAAGAAGGTGACTTTTCCTTTCAGTGCGATGACACTTGGAAAGAGGCCCCTGTCAGGTCAGAGATGGGGGTTCGCTGATGAGGCCGGAGAGGGGGCTTTTACTCCAGAGGAACAGAAGTTATTGATTGACTGAGCCAGCACTCCTGCGCTCTGTCAATCACCTTCAGACTCTCTTCTTTGTTGCTCTCTTTTCCTCCCGGCCACCAGTGATCGTCCACTTCTTACCGTGCTCTCCGGAGTGTGTGGCCTCATTTTACTTCATTATCGCGGGGCTGACAGCGAAGGCATCACAAGGAAAAATAGCATCCTTCGACCCCGCATGGTCTCCATCTCCCAGAGACACCTTTCCTGCCGCCATCTATCCTCAACCCCCCCCCCCCCCTTTTCCTTTCTTACCTCCTCTCTGCTGTTATTCTAAGAGATGGTAAAAGTACACACATCCTTTACTCAAGTAGAAGTACAGATACTCGTGTTTAAAAATACTCTGGTAGAAGTACTGACTAAACGTCTTTACTCAAGTCAAAGTAAAGAGGCTTTGAAATGTACTTCAGTAAAAAGTACCCATAACTAGCAGCTGTTTTAAAGAGTACCTGACCTCCCTTTATATTAATAGAACAATAATGTCATTGTTAGCTAATAAATGTTTCCATGCTGAACAACCTGTCCTTTCTATTTCTTACATTTTCAAAAGTATTTTTAAACACAAGTATCTGTACTACTACTTGAGTAAAGGATGTGTGTACTTTTGCCATCTCTGTCTGTCACTGTCTGTGTCTTTTCTCCGCTGCCCTCCCCATTGATAACAGCCTGACAGACAGAGCGGAGGGCAGCGTCACCTCCCCAATCCTTTCTTCCTCCATCCTTTCTTCCCCCTAACTTGACACCTCGCCTCTCTTGTCAAGGTCACCCCGCTGCCAGAGAGGAAATGTCAGGCTGTGAATGGAGGCTTTCACCTTCCACCACCAGGTTTCTCACACACACCAAGATGAGGGCTGTTGTTTGGTTTAGCCCTGGATGCAGGTAGGACATAACAACTGATGTGATGTGGTTTTTGATTGTTGGTGTCCAAAAAAAGCATCATTTTAGGATTTGCTCAAAGGTCCTTGACAGTGGTATAAAGTAACTTAGTACATTTACTCAAATACTGTACTTAAGTATCATTTTGAGATACTTGTGCCACTACAATTCAGAGGTAAATGGTGTAATTGTACTCCACTACATGTATTTAATACCTTTATAATTTACAGATCTGGATGAATGATGTGAAATAACATGACCTTACCTCAGATATTTGGCAATACAGTCTCAATAAAACGCTATGAAGTGTGACTGTCTGCAGAATATTTCTCCATCCTCTTCGGAGTATTTGCTCTGCGTCATATATTTATCGCCTGACCTCACAAACCAAAGTGTCTTGCACCTTTGGTTGAGAGCGGCAAAGGGAACACTTGAGGCGATGTGCAAAGTCTGTGTGTCTCGTATGTGGAGGAACACAGTGTACTCCAGTGGAGATCTGTAAACACACGTACAGGAGTTTGAAGACTTATTCCAGGGTGCTATGTATCCTTTTGGGGAAACTAGTGAAAACCACTGGAGGTAAAAGTGTTAGTTTCTCACTTATCACCTGTCTATCTGCATCTGACCAATATACCAGCTTATAACACGGATTTACATGTAGAAATATATACTGTTATTGCACCTCCATCAACAACCCTGTCTCCTAAAAAATACGTTCCCACAGAACTAAACTGTATTCTCAATTACGTTTAGCTAGAAACGTATTATGAACGTATCTTAAATACGTTTATTTCTACATATCTTTGCCATTTATTGTCTTGCTTATAATAATGATAATAATCGTTTATAAATATCATTTTAGAGCCCACATTTTAAATCAGTAGGCGAGGCTGTAATTTCGCCAGCTGTTCCTCTCATGAGCGAGGCAGAACATAATAGTTTTATCATGCCAAAAAGCTGCTCTGTCGTTTATTGCACCTCAAACATTAAAAGAAATCCAGAGTTACGTGTTTCTGTACTTCCTCTAAGAAGAAAGGACAGTAACAGAAGATCTCTGTGACGCCAGATGTGGTGTTGTTAATGCGATATGATATCCGGGAAAAAAAAGCAGTTTAGGATGGCCGAAGACACGACACTACCCATAATCCCCAGCTATCGTTTGGGACTACAGTCCCGTTGACAAACCCCGTGATTAATCTTCTAGCTCTGTGATTGGATGTTGGAGTGGCAGTGCGCCAAGGTTACGCCGAGCGTCAAGCTCTTTGAAATAGAACGAAACCACGGCAGACTATTCAAAACTGGACTCGAACGCCCCCCAGAACTACACATGCTGGCTATTGTGTTTCGCAACATGTTCTCTATGGCACGTCTCTACTGGGAATTGTAGTTTTAAAAGACGTTTTCGTTTTTCCCAAAATTAGAAGTTGACAGTATTAAACTGTGTACAGCCCTGGAGGTTTAGGCGATAGGAAACACATTGGTGTGTACACATTTAAAACATGTAATTACTACATGGGTGAACATCGCTTGTGTCCATAATGGGCAGCATTAATATATACCCACATGACAGCTCATTGCTACTTTGTAATTCTACTCCACTACAATTCAGAGGTTAACCTGGTATTTTTACTCCACTACATTTATTTGAGTTACTTTGCAGATTCTGATTAATGATGTGAAATATAAACAACCCTTAAATCAGACTTTAGTTACACCTGAGTAAAATTCAGGTAAGGTGATTGTCAAGTGGCAACAATCAGGAGAGATATTTGATAGTTGGTGCTTGAGAAGACTAAACATGTATCTGCAATTGACATGAATGGAAACAAGTAATAAAGTATATTCATTACTCGTTATTCTCTACTAATAGTTCATTAAAGACTGTATATTATGGCTATTTTGCACATCCCTTTCAAGATTTTCAAAGGTTTATTGACATATCATACACAACTACGGTGTAGTTATGCAATGAATGAAAAACTTGGGTCACAGGTTCCTCAACAGTGCATTACAAGACATCTATCAATATGTGTGTACCTCCAGCATTAAACTGTCATATTCTGCACATTTCTTATTCTATCTACATACATAAGAGTATAATCCATATGTATAATATCAGTTAAAATAAGTGCTTCAACATAGTTAACATTGCAGGAAAGCAATATATTAGACGTTAAGTACTTTGTCAGGCTTAATATTCATCTGTAGATAGATACCCCCAAAGCTTTTTTCTTATTTGAAAGAAGACCTTAATCTGTTATTTAATGTTTAAATAAAGGTTCATTCGTTTTTCTGTTTTGCACCTCCTATTAATATCTTTGTACATCCTGCACTAAACTGGTTTATTGTAGAGATCACTTACAGTATCTTCTTGAGTTTTTATATTCTATACTTCTATCATTGACCTTCTACTTTCCCCCTATGAAAGTATGTACTCTTAATATTTGTTTCATCAAATAACATTATTCAACAAAAATAACATTATTCAACAAAAATCCAAATCCCCTGACTATTCATCTAATCAGCGAGTTGAGGATCTTTCCTACGTCTGTTTCCGGTATTGTTCCTGTAATGAGAGTTTACATTTATGCTACATTGAAGGGTGGAATTGACTACACGTCTTCAGAAACATAATTTGCTTCAGATATAACTCATAGCAAATAAAGTATACAAATATAAGTAATAAAAAGATAAAACACTGGCATGTAATTTACGTTAGAATAAGTTAGAATGGTTTTGAATAATAGATGAGAGTAAAATCGACGTCCCTTTACAGCCCCGCCCACTTTTGGGGAAACCATGACGCTGTCATTTGAATGGCGATCGAGCCTGAAGCCACAGAGATCTTCTGTTAATAATAATAATAATACATTTTATTTTTAGGCGCCTTTCATGACACCCAAGGACACCGTACAATTTAAAAATAGAAATAAAAAAAATAACTAAATAAAAAATAAATAAGATTAAAGCTGTTACTGTCCTTTCTTCTTAGAGGAAGTACAGAAACACTTAACTCTGGATTTGTTTTATAGGTGACATGTCATGCTTTTCCGGTTATCGCCCGTCCCCTTGTGTGTTATGAATGTTTATGCATGTAAACGGTCTGCAGAGTCAAAACCCTCAAAGTACACCATGTAGTGAGTAAAACTCTAAAACAGAAAATACCTCCCCAAAACGCCTCGTTGGAGATACGTCACTGTCCATTTGATTCTTCCGGGTACATCATGATGTCATGTCGTCCCCGGAACGAAATGGACCAATCCGTGGAGCCGTTACGTTACGTCCGCGGATCCGTTCATAACGAACGTAACGTGGGAGAAAATATGTTTCTAGCTAAACGTAATTGAGAATGCAGTTTAGTTCTGTGGGAACGTACTTTTTAGGAGACAGGGTTGCCATCAAAAGAAAACATGACAGGATGATGTAGATTCACTATGTCTACAATAAACTGTGCATTTCAGTTAAAGAATGAGCATACATATACTCATTTACAACATACATTTAAATGATGACTGTGTTGGCCCAATTCAAACGGGCTTACGATATTTTGTGGCTGTAGAAAACATAATTTCAAGTCCTAATTACTTTCAAAGTGGATTTTCAAAATGATCCATCATGGATTTAATGTACTCCCAAACATCCCAAAAACAACACGATTAGCTGGCTCCTCCTGATCTCAATGCAAACTCCCCTCTTAAATAGCGTGTACTGAAACAACACGAGTCCTATAAGCCGAATATGATTTATCCATAACATTTCACATCACGTATAGCATTTATACAGGTTCCTTTGAAACAGTTCAAAGATCCCATGGCTGTAGTCGAATATTTGTATTTAGGCAAAGCGAAAATAATCAATACACATAATAACACAGGTATAAAATATATGAATCAAAGTTACCGTTCAGTATTAGATATGACTAGTTTAATTCAAAACAACGACAAAAAGAAAGGTCGAGAGTTGCAGCGGACCTGCAGGATTTACTTTGAAATGTGACGGAGTGGGATATCTTTCTCCTCTTAATTTACAAATAAATAGTTTTTTAAGATACACTTTAAAGCGGACCTATCATGCAAAATGCACTTTTTGATGTCTTTTATACATCAACATGTGTCCCCGGTGTGTCAGGGAACTCACGCAGCGTCAGAAAATAAAACCCTCTCTCTTTTCCTCCGTACCCAAATCTCTAAAAACGGGGAACAACGGAGCTGATCCAGATTTGCGTCCGATATGACGGAACATCTGAAATGTGGACCCACGGCCCGATCAGAAACGTTGCTATCAGAAACAATGCCCGACTGTTTTGGACGTAATATGGTCGGTGTTTACATTAGCATCGCTAACACTCAGAGCTAACCTGTACTGGAGAGCATGTGTGTGAAGAAGCAGGAAGTAAAAAGGAACTCACCTTGTGGTGTAACCGGCAAGAGAGAAAGCCTGTTTCAGAGAGAATCCTTGATAATAAATATGGCGTTTCATCACCGCAGCATTTTAGACAGTAGGCCTATCTGCCAGGTCCTGCATGAGCCGGCATAAGCTCCGCCCCCTCTTATTTGTATTTTTTTTCAGTTAAAAAGAGACCTGTTTATACCCAGAATCAGCACTTTTGGAACAGAAAGAAATATAGAGGGATATGAGACATGGCTAGAATGGGTGATCTGTTTGGTATTTTGACAAAAAACAATTCATGGACATGTTTTTTATATTTAATCTATATATCTGCTGTTGCCTAAAAATAGCATGATAGGTGACCTTTAAAACAAAAAATAACGTAATAGAGTCCCTGTGATCATGAAACAAACGTTTTATCTGTAAACAAAAAATGTTTCATGGTCTGAGAAGGTACTTGTGTATCAAAGTATGACATTTCTCATTTATTAGAAGTTTTTTACAGTTCTTTAGCCATAATTGTTCAATCTGGTTAATGATTTCTGAGCCAATTTTATATTAACGTTCAATAGTTTGATACTGCTTGTGAAAATATGAAGAAAAACAATGTCTGCACAATGATTAAGATGTAAAAGACGTAATAAAAACTTTATTTTGTTGAGTAGTTTTGATACTTGAAGTGCACATGTGCAGTTTTCCCGTCCTGGCTCATTTCCTGTGGACACAGCGGTCTCTTTAATATTCTCATGTCCTCATGTAGTCGCACTAATTGTGATGTGCACACCTGCTGATAATCACTCTAATGACCACGGCTCCCTGAGCAGAATACTAGCTGCCAGTAAGTAATAATGATAATAAGAATGCTTTCTGGAAATTAGCAGTGAGTTACAGGCTATTCTTCTCTGAGTACGAGCACAATGTTTTCTTAAATAACCATTAAAATACTTCAAGTAGACAGACCATGGTGCAAACGTGAGCAAAGTTTTGATTCAAAGCTAATCAATTACTTGTACAACCTGATGGTGGACTTTTAATGTTTGTCATAGTATAAATATCTCTTTAGGCATTTACAGACAAGCACCATTTGAATTCATTCCAATATCTTATTTCTCGGAAAAGTTGAATATATTTGTGTGAACAGTTAGACAAGGAATGAGAGACCTCCATATATAATTAATGTTGTGTTTTCTATATTTCAAGTGTGTTGTTTTAACTATATTTGAATGAATGAAGTGTCTTTGAGTTTCAAGAAAAGCGATTTTTAAATAAAATGCATTATTATTATAAACACATTAGTTCTATTAAACGTAATCATGCTTAAAATTAGCCGCCATTAGTTTAGCAGTGTTGAGTTGTACTCATGTGATCGTGATGTCGTTTTTTTATAACTTTAGCATTTCACTTCTGGCGATTTAATTTAGGTTATCCTGCTGAAAAAATGGTGTAGCCTAAACATCATTAACTTATGTTTACCACAGAACTTGTTTTTGCAATATTCTGAAATCCAATAGAAAATTCCCATTTCCTTGACGATGCTAACTTTCACATCGACCTAACCCTCCTCCCTGCACCACTTTATTTAAACTACCGCCCCCTGCTGGTATGGACAGTCCTTCCTCTCAAGTGTGAGCAGAAGGTAGCTGATCGTTGTATGTAGTTTTTGCGGCAACACAAATCGAAGTAATTTCTTTGATGTGTGTCAGGGCCTTTAGATCAGAGGAATAACACGTATGCATTTTGAAAAGCTGCACAGTTCCTCTTTGATATTTCTTACTACATTGACTTTAGAAAATACATTTTGAGTTTGTTCCCTAACAGCAACGTTCCTTCGTTCCCTTCCCTCCTGTCTCTCTGCCTCGTTAGCAGACCTCATTCGGTTTCATCACCAGAGAAGGCAAAAGTACACACATCCTTTACTCAAGTAGAAGTACAGATACTCGTGTTTAAAGATACTCTGGTGAAAGTAGAAGTACTGACTAAACTTCTTTACTCAAGTAAAAGTAAAGAACTTATCGCGGGGCTGACAGCGAAGGCATCACGAGGAAAAATAGCATCCTTCGACCCCGCATGGTCTCCATCTCCCAGAGACACCTTTCCTGCCGCCATCTATCCTCAACCCCCCCCCCCCCTTTTTCCTTTCTTACCTCCTCTCTGCTGTTATTCTAAGAGATGGTAAAAGTACACACATCCTTTACTCAAGTAGAAGTACAGATACTCGTGTTTAAAAATACTCTGGTAGAAGTACTGACTAAACGTCTTTACTCAAGTCAAAGTAAAGAGGCTTTGAAATGTACTTCAGTAAAAAGTACCCATAGCTAGCAGCTGTTTTAAAGAGTACCTGACCTCCCTTTATATCAATAGAACAATAATGTCATTGTTAGCTAATGAATGTTTCCATGGTGAACAACGGCAACATGACAACGTTTCCATTGGTCCCTCTTCTTTAGAGAAGACCAGGAAGTGATGGATACACGGATCGTGTTCCAACCAATAGGCACGCAATGACTCTAAAGAATAATGACCACGCACCAACACACATTCAGACTAAAGGAACCAGCTGTTTGGGAAATGAGAGAAGTAGAAAGTACAGGTATTTGGGTTCAACATGTAAGAAGTAGAAAGTACAGGTATTTGTGTTCAACATGTAAGAAGTAGAAAGTACAGGTATTTGGGTTCAACATGTAAGAAGTAGAAAGTACAGGTATTCGAGTTCAACATGTAAGAAGTAGAAAGTACAGGTATTTGTGTTCAACATGTAAGAAGTAGAAAGTACAGGTATTTGGGTTCAACATGTAAGAAGTAGAAAGTACAGGTATTTGAGTTCAACATGTAAGAAGTAGAAAGTACAGTTATTTGGGTTCAACATGTAAGAAGTAGAAAGTACAGGTATTTGAGTTCAACATGTAGAAGTAGAAAGTACAGGTATTTGTGTTCAACATGTAAGAAGTAGAAAGTACAGGTATTTGTGTTCAACATGTAAGAAGTAGAAAGTACAGGTATTTGGGTTCAACATGTAAGAAGTATAAAGTTCAGGTATTTGAGTTCAACATGTAAGGAGTAGAAAGTACAGGTATTTGAGTTTAACATGTAAGAAGTAGAAAGTACAGGTATTTGGGTTCAACATGTAAGAAGTAGAAAGTACAGGTATTTGTTTCAACATGTAAGAAGTAGAAAGTACAGGTATTTGTGTTCAACATGTAAGAAGTAGAAAGTACAGGTATTTGGGTTCAACATGTAAGAAGTAGAAAGTACAGGTATTTGTTTTCAACATGTAAGAAGTAGAAAGTACAGGTATTTGAGTTCAACATGTAAGAAGTAGAAAGTACAGGTATTTGGGTTCAACATGTAAGAAGTAGAAAGTACAGGTATTTAGTTCAACATGTAAGAAGTAGAAAGTACAGGTATTTGGGTTCAAAATGTAAGAAGTAGAAAGTACAGGTATTTGTGTTCAACATGTAAGAAGTAGAAAGTACAGGTATTTGGGTTCAACATGTAAGAAGTAGAAAGTACAGGTATTTGTGTTCAACATGTAAGAAGTAGAAAGTACAGGTATTTGGGTTCAACATGTAAGAAGTAGAAAGTACAGGTATTTGAGTTCAACATGTGAGAAGTAGAAAGTACAGGTATTTGTGTTCAACATGTAAGAAGTAGAAAGTACAGGTATTTGGTTCAACATGTAAGAAGTAGAAAGTACAGGTATTTGAGTTCAACATGTAAGAAGTAGAAAGTACAGGTATTTGTGTTCAACATGTAAGAAGTAGAAAGTACAGGTATTTGGGTTCAACATGTAAGAAGTAGAAAGTACAGGTATTTGGGTTCAACATGTAAGAAGTAGAAAGTACAGGTATTTGTGTTCAACATGTAAGAAGTAGAAAGTACAGGTATTTGGGTTCAACATGTAAGAAGTAGAAAGTACAGGTATTTGGGTTCAACATGTAAGAAGTAGAAAGTACAGGTATTTGTGTTCAACATGTAAGAAGTAGAAAGTACAGGTATTTGGGTTCAACATGTAAGAAGTAGAAAGTACAGGTATTTGAGTTCAACATGTAAGAAGTAGAAAGTACAGGTATTTGTGTTCAACATGTAAGAAGTAGAAAGTACAGGTATTTGTGTTCAACATGTAAGAAGTAGAAAGTACAGGTATTTGTGTTCAACATGTAGAAGTAGAAAGTACAGGTATTTGAGTTCAACATGTAAGAAGTAGAAAGTACAGGTATTTGGGTTCAACATGTAAGAAGTAGAAAGTACAGGTATTTGGGTTCAACATGTAAGAAGTAGAAAGTACAGGTATTTGTGTTCAACATGTAAGAAGTAGAAAGTACAGGTATTTGGGTTCAACATGTAAGAAGTAGAAAGTACAGGTATTTGGGTTCAACATGTAAGAAGTAGAAAGTACAGGTATTTGTGTTCAACATGTAAGAAGTAGAAAGTACAGGTATTTGGGTTCAACATGTAAGAAGTAGAAAGTACAGGTATTTGTGTTCAACATGTAAGAAGTAGAAAGTACAGGTATTTGGGTTCAACATGTAAGAAGTAGAAAGTACAGGTATTTGGGTTCAAAATGTAAGAAGTAGAAAGTACAGGTATTTGTTTTCAACATGTAAGAAGTAGAAAGTACAGGTATTTGTGTTCAACATGTAAGAAGTAGAAAGTACAGGTATTTGGGTTCAACATGTAAGAAGTAGAAAGTACAGGTATTTGTGTTCAACATGTAAGAAGTAGAAAGTACAGGTATTTGTGTTCAACATGTAAGAAGTAGAAAGTACAGGTATTTGTGTTCAACATGTAAGAAGTAGAAAGTACAGGTATTTGTGTTCAACATGTAAGAAGTAGAAATTACAGGTATTTGTGTTCAACATGTAAGAAGTAGAAAGTACAGGTATTTGTGTTCAACATGTAAGAAGTAGAAAGTACAGGTATTTGTGTTCAACATGTGAGAAGTAGAAAGTACAGGTATTTGAGTTCAACATGTAAGAAGTAGAAAGTACAGGTATTTGTGTTCAACATGTAAGAAGTAGAAAGTACAGGTATTTGAGTTCAACATGTAAGAAGTAGAAAGTACAGGTATTTGAGTTCAACATGTAAGAAGTAGAAAGTACAGGTATTTGTGTTCAACATGTAAGAAGTAGAAAGTACAGGTATTTGAGTTCAACATGTAAGAAGTAGAAAGTACAGGTATTTGGGTTCAACATGTAAGAAGTAGAAAGTACAGGTATTTGAGTTCAACATGTGAGAAGTAGAAAGTACAGGTATTTGTGTTCAACATGTAAGAAGTAGAAAGTACAGGTATTTGGGTTCAACATGTAAGAAGTAGAAAGTACAGGTATTTGAGTTCAACATGTGAGAAGTAGAAAGTACAGGTATTTGTGTTCAACATGTAAGAAGTAGAAAGTACAGGTATTTGGTTCAACATGTAAGAAGTAGAAAGTACAGGTATTTGGGTTCAACATGTAAGAAGTAGAAAGTACAGGTATTTGAGTTCAACATGTAAGAAGTAGAAAGTACAGGTATTTGGTTCAACATGTAAGAAGTAGAAAGTACAGGTATTTGGGTTCAACATGTAAGAAGTAGAAAGTACAGGTATTTGTGTTCAACATGTAAGAAGTAGAAAGTACAGGTATTTGGGTTCAACATGTAAGAAGTAGAAAGTACAGGTATTTGTGTTCAACATGTAAGAAGTAGAAAGTACAGGTATTTGGTTTAACATGTAAGAAGTAGAAAGTACAGGTATTTGGGTTCAACATGTAAGAAGTAGAAAGTACAGGTATTTGTTTCAACATGTAAGAAGTAGAAAGTACAGGTATTTGGGTTCAACATGTAAGAAGTAGAAAGTACAGGTATTTGAGTTCAACATGTAAGAAGTAGAAAGTACAGGTATTTGTGTTCAACATGTAAGAAGTAGAAAGTACAGGTATTTGTGTTCAACATGTAAGAAGTAGAAAGTACAGGTATTTGTGTTCAACATGTAAGAAGTAGAAAGTACAGGTATTTGTGTTCAACATGTAAGAAGTAGAAAGTACAGGTATTTGTGTTCAACATGTAAGAAGTAGAAAGTACAGGTATTTGGGTTCAACATGTAAGAAGTAGAAAGTACAGGTATTTGTGTTCAACATGTAAGAAGTAGAAAGTACAGGTATTTGAGTTCAACATGTAAGAAGTAGAAAGTACAGGTATTTGTGTTCAACATGTAAGAAGTAGAAAGTACAGGTATTTGAGTTCAACATGTAAGAAGTAGAAAGTACAGGTATTTGAGTTCAACATGTAAGAAGTAGAAAGTACAGGTATTTGTGTTCAACATGTAAGAAGTAGAAAGTACAGGTATTTGAGTTCAACATGTAAGAAGTAGAAAGTACAGGTATTTGAGTTCAACATGTAAGAAGTAGAAAGTACAGGTATTTGTGTTCAACATGTAAGAAGTAGAAAGTACAGGTATTTGGGTTCAACATGTAAGAAGTAGAAAGTACAGGTATTTGTGTTCAACATGTAAGAAGTAGAAAGTACAGGTATTTGTGTTCAACATGTAAGAAGTAGAAAGTACAGGTATTTGTGTTCAACATGTAAGAAGTAGAAAGTACAGGTATTTGAGTTCAACATGTAAGAAGTAGAAAGTACAGGTATTTGAGTTCAACATGTAAGAAGTAGAAAGTACAGGTATTTGTGTTCAACATGTAAGAAGTAGAAAGTACAGGTATTTGTGTTCAACATGTAAGAAGTAGAAAGTACAGGTATTTGGGTTCAACATGTAAGAAGTAGAAAGTACAGGTATTTGTGTTCAACATGTAAGAAGTAGAAAGTACAGGTATTTGGGTTCAACATGTAAGAAGTAGAAAGTACAGGTATTTGTGTTCAACATGTAAGAAGTAGAAAGTACAGGTATTTGAGTTCAACATGTGAGAAGTAGAAAGTACAGGTATTTGTGTTCAACATGTAAGAAGTAGAAAGTACAGGTATTTGGGTTCAACATGTAAGAAGTAGAAAGTACAGGTATTTGTGTTCAACATGTAAGAAGTAGAAAGTACAGGTATTTGGGTTCAACATGTAAGAAGTAGAAAGTACAGGTATTTGTGTTCAACATGTAAGAAGTAGAAAGTACAGGTATTTGGGTTCAAAATGTAGTGGATACCAAAGCCATGTACAGTAACGAAGTATTTGCACTCCACTAATTTCCACCTCTGTTCATCACATATTTAATGTGCGGGTGTCCTCTCACACTGATTCATATGTTAATGTATTCCTGAGGCGACTCCCGGAGCGTCAGATTGTCCCACCTTCTCTTCAGTCTCTTCATCTTGCACCCAAACTCACCGTGAAAACTGAGCTTCATCCCGCCTCCCACCCACTCCATTCTGTTGACTTCACTTTTGTTTTCTTTTTCCTGCACTAGGAATTGCAATGCTGGGATAAACAATGCATTGAAATGTCACCAGATTCCATGGAGTCCTCGAGAGCTGCTGTGTTGACATTAGACATTAAGCAGCATTTCATATCATATTAAAGTGTGACAACAACAGCGTACAACTGCAGCTTTCAGAAATGCCATTCTCACAGAGCGAGCTATGAAGCATATCGTATTGATATTATATACTCCAGATCACAGCCTGAAGGGAAACAGATGCTGCTGGAGAGTCAGCTGTATGACTTGAAATCATCATGTGGAAAATAAAGCACATTACACTGTACATTTTGAGCATTTCTCTGGTCTTCATCATTACAATTAGAATCAGGAATCCTTTATTAGTCCATCAGCGGGGAAATTAACAATACCGGAGTACTTTTACCCGTACTTTTCCCGTTTGGTTCCTTTAGTTTCTGGAATTTTGCGTTCACACCAAAAAGAGTACTTCATTCCGAGAACATTTACCCCCATTTTCAGTACCTGCTAGAGAGGTGGTATCAGGGCCAACCCTGGCCAACATGAGGCCCCACGCAAAGTTATATAATGAGGCCCTCTGTAGCGAGCGTCGTCGTCGTCATCAACGGGAGGGGGGGGGGCTAACTAATTGCACCGCATAAGCGCATAGGTGCGCGGCTCCGTTGAGGCACCCTCCACAAAATGAGGCCCCCTACGCAAGGTGAGGCCACATGGAGTCTGCATGATCGGCCTGTAGGGAGGGACGGCCCTGGATGGTACTATCTTGGGGAGAAAAAAGTACCAATTTCGATTGGCTGGGCGAATTGCAAACCACGCCCCGTAAAACTCTGAAAAGTTTTGTGAAGCCGCCATTGTATTTGCTGGCATTAGCATTATTAGCATTAGCATTAGCCCCGCGCACCAACGGAGAGACAATAACTTATGGCAACACAAAATAAAACATGGGAGCGGTGGAGATGAGGAGGTGTCGGCGTTCTGGCGATTTACTCGGAAGGCTTCAGTAGAAGCTGCTGGGAGTCCCAGCAGCTTCTACTGAAGCCTTCCTATTCCGGTGTGAACGCGATCTACTCTTTAGTGCCATGGGGGTAACTAAGTGCTGGGAACTAAGTACGGCAAAGTAGTTGGTGTGAAAGCGGCTATTGTAACAGCAAAGGGACAGTGCAGGAAAAAGGCAACATTAGAGTTTTAACAAAATAAATAAAGAGCCGAGCACAGGTTAATAAAGAAAAACAAATAAGTACACATCCATGGGAAAAAAGCAGCATTAAGATAACATATACAAGTGATGAGGATGGACGTTTTTTTCACAGATACTATGTGCACGTGGTAAATAAACACACACACACACACACATATTATTGTAGTTGAGTTTTGACAGCATCTATCAAACTCGATTTGTTGCCTTAATGGTCTGTTTTCTAATATTTCTGTGTTTCTGAACCACGTCTGTGTCTGCATATAATGTTCGTATTTAGTCTCCTGATTTTAAATGGGAATTAAATCATTAGAGTGTTCCCAAAGAGCCGGTGTTCTGCAGTCTGTGTGGGCCTACGTGTACTGTTGCACAGTTTACTGTAGAAACTATGTCCAGGACAAGGTATTTGGAAGTGTTGGAAGATTCATAGCTAACCACACTGAATATTATGGAGGTATTGATCCGTCTTCTCATATCTCTAACATCACCAGAAGTCATAGTTTAAGGCAGGGATCACCAACTACATTTGTCCAAGGGCCGAAATGTAACCAATAGACACTATCGCGGGCCAGCGATTTTTATATAGCCCAGAATTTTATAAATAGTATTCAGATTACTTTTGGAATACTTTCTTTTTCCATAACAGATGGGTATGTTTTGGTGAACAGGAGCACTTATGTTACTGTTTTAATGGCTTATCAAGAACTCAAACACAACATCTTGGTGTCATTCTGGACAGCTCTCTCACCTGCACCCACATAAAAAACATCACCCGGACTGCATTCTTTGTACTGTCTTAAAACCTTTCCTTGGAATATGTTATGTATTGTAAGGTGTCCTTGGGTGCTTTGAAAGGCGCCCCTAAATAGAATGAATTATCATTATTATCTGAAACGATGTAATAACTTTTAAAACTTTTTCCAGTCACTTGCCCCATGCATTCAGCAGCAGCAGGCCGTTCACTTTGATTTGATCCCGTTAGGAAATGTCATCATTTCGACAATAAAGAAATGCTACATAAACGTTATCTTGCACATTTTATCTAACCATCTCCATTTCTAACTTTCAATATATTTTAAAAGAGATCTCTCTCTCTCATCTGCGTGCGGGGGCGGGGCCTCACAGACACGCTGCATCTCTCTCTCGCTCACAGACATGCTGCAGCGCTGTGCAGTGTGCACACAGTCCTGCCGGTAATGAATATTACATTTTGTGAGGAAACTTTTCCACCAATAATTCCAATAAGTATTCCAAAATGTATTCGCTTCAGGTTTACGAAAGTAACTGTAATCAGATTACTCGTTTTTCAAATGTAACGCCAGCTGAATACAGTTAGCCTACTTTTGTATTCTGATTACGTAACGCCGTTATGTATTCCGTTACAACCCAACCCTGCTTCTAGGCTACTCTCCCGCAGCTCCAGCCTCTCTGTTGGACTCTGTCGCAGCGGGGCTACTGCTGTGGTGCGGAGCGCATTAACCAGACTCTTCACAACGAAGGATCACTTCTTCTTCAGGGGAGGGAAGGTTTCGCAGTACGCAGTCAGCAGCAGCAACTGTCCCGCAGCTGCTGCCTCTCTGTTGGACTCCGGTACTGCACCTTACTCACGAGACGTTGTAAACAAAGCAATGGGTGGGGGGCGAACGCAGTAACCACTCCGCCAACGCCACAGTCACTCCCGTCGTGCGGGCCGGATGAGAATGTCTGGCGGGCCGGATGTGGCCCGCGGGCCGCCAGTTGGTGGTCACTGGTTTAAGGGGTCATTTCTCAAAATGTTCCCCGTGTGGTTTATTCACCATTACAATAGCCCCACCTAAAATAATTTCCACCAGCCGCCACTGTCCTAACCTTAACCATAACCAACACATGCCTAACCCTTAACCTTACCCTTACCCTTACCCGAACCAAGTCTTCACCCTAAAATTAATGATCCCCCTTATGGGGACCTCCATTTTGTCCCCATAAGGGAGGCGAGTCCCCACACGTGACTATGTAAACAGATGTAGGTCCCCACAAGTATAGTAATGCTAGACCACACACACACACACACACACACACACACACACACACACACACACACACACACACACACACACACACACACACACACACACACACACACACACTTTGTATTGTTATTGTATGAGAGAGGTTCCAGGTTGAATTGAGGCGGATATTTTTAATGTTCAGAGGTTGTTTTGTTTAATATTCATGAGAATATTTGTCATTCTGATATGAATGATAATAAACAAACAGTTGCATAAATCATATTTGTCCACTCATATGTTGATAAGAGTATTAAAAACGTGAAAAATATCCCTCTAAGCCTTAAGGAACATTTATGTGCGATTAATTTGCGATTAAATATTTTAATCAACTGACAGCCCAATATATTTATATAAATATATACCATTTCAGAATCAAACAGAGCACTCTCATAATAACGTAATACTATCAGAGACTGGATATATCCCCCCCTCCCCCCTCTGGTCGCTACAATGAGGGAAATAAATTACTGGCCAAAAGTTGTATTACAAGTAAGCAGAGGACACCAAACCAACTGAGACCTGTCTGTCCGCTGCATCTACGCACACGCACACACACACACACACACACACACACACACACACACACACACACACACACACACACACACACACACACACACACACACACACACACACACACACACACACACACACACACACACACACACACACACACACACACACACACACACACACACACACACACACACACACACACACACACACACACACACACCTACAGCTCCTAAAGCATATAATCAGGCTACAGCCGTTGTGTATTTTATTTTGTGAAGCACTAAATGGTTTTAGAAAAATATCGACTCTTTGTTTGTATATATCTACTAAACTAAAGCAAATAAAGAGAGTAGGCCTGTTATACTGAGTGGTATATATTATACACACTGCTCTGCTTTCTGCACGGGCCTCACAGCTGTTCTCACTGGAAACATCGCGTTGCGATGAGAGCAGTTAATAAAATAATATCCAGGGGATGCATGCAGAGCTGTCATTGGCTGAGATGAGTCCGGTCGTGCGTCACGACTCTTTGAAACATCACCGTTCCCGGAAATGAATCCGCGAAGGAGCCGTGGAGGACCGTGGAGGACTCATCAGTGTATCCTCGGTTATAGCTCCTCCAGAGAGGCTCCTCGACGCTCGGTCCTCGAAGTGCATTTAGAGAAATGAGATGTCCTTCAACATGGCGCGCTGAAATTCATTTCCGGGTCACTACCGGAGGACCGAGGAGTCGAGGAGTCGAGGAGTCGAGGAGGGAGGAGGGGGATTTGATGAAATGAGAAAGGGCCCTGCTATGAATGAGTATGTATTAAAGGGCCCATGTCATGCTTTTCCGGTTGTTACCCGTCCCCTTGTTGTTATGAAGGTTTTTCTGCATGTGAACGGTCTGCAGAGTCACAGACCCTCAAAGTACACCCTGTAGCGAGTAAAACTCTAACACAGAGAAGACCTGTCTGTGCTGCCCCACAACGCCTCGTTGGACATTTCTCTTTTTCCATTGTTTGCTTCCTGGGTTCTGTGACGTGTGAAAACCCAGATCAACAACACATGACTGGATTGGCCCAAATCCAGTCAGCTCCAACAAGGCCTTTAGGACAGAGAGTGAATACACACACTATACAGAGATGCTGTGAGAAACCAATGTGATTTTGGAAAATTGCACAATTTAAATCTATTCTAGTAATGGAAATATGATCAGTAGAAATGGCCATGACATGGGAGCTTTAATGATGCATTCAGGTGCTTAATTTCAAAATGTAAAGCCAGTGTATCACCAGGAAGTTGAAAATGTAAATAGTAGTAATACAAAAATGCAGTGCAAAAATATACATCTTTCAATTTGGTTTCTACCAGTTTTTCCTCCAGATCCAGGCAAAGGAAAGCTGTTTTAGACTATTTGTTATCTACATTTTAAGGACCATTTTAAATTGGACTCATTAGGGTGGGCTTAGTCCAAAATATGTGCACTTTAGAGGATGAAGCCCCTGAATCAGAACACAGCTATTATCACTTAATACCTACCGAGAAGAACGATTGAGAAGAAAAGGATTAGCAGTATTTTACTGTCAGCTTAAGGTTGGATTTTAGAATGTGGATGCTTCGTAAGAACAACAAATAACAGGCCTTGAACTTCCTGTCGCCTCATTTAGCGTTATCATATCAATCCTGTTTTGCAGCCAAATGTTCGTATCTTACCTTTTCACTGGCGTACTACAGGTTGGCACAAGGCTATATTTTCTCATTTCCTGTACTCATGGCAACATAAAGGCTAAATCTCCTCCGGTGAAGCGCTCATATAAACACTTTAATCCTCCTAAGACCTTAGCGTGGGCGCTGTGAATACCTGCATTACTTCTGTGCATGTTAATGTACCCACATAACTCTGTAATTATTCTATGATTTCATCCAGAGTCATTCAGGAATTACAAAGAAAGGCCTATTCAATACATACATGCCAGAATAGCTCAGCTGTGCAATTGACATGTTGTTAAACGGCTACCCTGGACAGTGATTGTTCAGTAGCTTAAAAATCATAATGTGGCACAGCAGGCCTGCGCTGTTTTGGATTGCTCAACATGAGGGGGCATGGGCACAGGATTGTGTGTAAGGAAATGATTGTGTTTAACTGCTTTAATGTAAGCTGAAATAGTATCATTGGGCCAAGTCGCACATCATTAACCAACTTTCTTTGAAATTGAACACACTGAGAATATGAAGATGTATGTACAAGCTAATTTGCATAATGTTAGAATAAAATATATTTGTTTAAACCCTTACATGTTTCATACTCTGAATAACTAATGCATACTGAATTATAAGAACAGTATCTTGTTCTACATGTATCCTAAATGCTCCATGAGTATGCACTGCCCACTCATTTACTAAATAAACACCATTAAATATGCCATTTCCAGCCCACTGTTCACTCTGAGTACACTCAGGAAACACAGTCGTATCACATGACTAATGGCTGGTCTCCATTACCTTGACACAGCAGCGTTCAACTGACCACATATTGGTCATATTGGTAATGGTTACGTTGTTCTGTAAACTCGTTCCACATCACAGCATCTATACACACACGACACACATTATGTATTTGGACTTGTATTTTAATTTGTAATTCTGAACAAAAACAGTGTTTTCATCTACGTTCATGGATCTGAAGTAGCTTGCTAGTGAATCTGATTTAATCTGTGATATTTGTGAGATGAAGTACTCATTGGCGTCTGGCGCAGTGGGCTAGTGCGTTGGTGTTGGGATCAGGGGTCACAGGTTCAAACCCCACTGCAGTCAGCATGTCGTTGTGTCCCTGGCAGAGGTTGTGCTAGAGTTTTTCGCTGCCAGTCATTTTGACGGACAGGATCGTAAAACTTCCGTCAAAATCCAGAATGACCCGTCGGCCTTTACACAACTCTGGGGGGGGGGGGGAGCATGCTCGTGAACTGTCAACGGGGGTCAGTTCACATGCGCTGTGTTATGCATGGCTTCTGCACCTCGCGGGAGCGTGCACAGCGTAAAGCCAAAACTCACAGACATTTCAATGATCTGTACGGCACAGTTTGGTTTGGAAACGGTATAATTCCTTTTTGGAGGGCATGCATAACACGGCAGAACACCGGGGCCTCGCTGCGGGGAAACGTTGGTGCTGTTCCGAGTTTGTTCTAATCAGTCAACATTACGGACTGCTTTCAGATGTGTCCGTCATTGTTAAAAAAAATCCGTCATAAATGCAAAATATTCGGTTAACGCGACCTCTGGTCCCTGGGCAAGACACTTCACCCAGTATTGCGTATGTAAATTGCTTTGGATAAAAGCGTCTAACAAGTAATCTGTAATGTATGAAAAATCACTCTGAATTACAAGATGCCATCGTTATCACTGTAAACTGCACATGTGGCGTCAATGTGTTGGCATGTGTAACGGCAGCAACTAATGTTGCACTTACTTCCCACTACTTTCTATTTTTACATTTCTGTGAATCTTTTCAGTAATTTAAATGAAGTATCTTTCTGTTTTTATATATTGCTTTTGTGACTTTTATATGTAGTGTAAAGCCCTTTTAGTTGCCTATATATATATATATATATAAACATTGCTGCATAAAGTCTTACTAAATTGCACATGCTAGCCCTAGATACTTGCATTTGACACTGGATCTAATAAAGCTCAACGAAGCCAACGACCATTTTCTAAATTGTGCACATTAAAGTCATGAAAACCCTAATTTGCATTGCCTATATCGAGTGGTTCTGTTTTTAGCACTACTCTTTTTGATGCCATCTATTTCCTTTCCTTCCCACTCACATCTGAGAGGCCAACACTCTAGCATCCTTCAAAACATCTCACTTATTCACTCTAGCTTTCAAACTCTGATCAACACCCCCCCCCCCCTCCATTTTTACTCGCACTTGGATTATGACTACTGTTTATCTTTTTTTGTTTTCTTTGTGTTGTTTCTGTTCTGATTTTATATAAAGCGTCTTTGAGCGCTCTAAATATCCCATGTATTATTATTATTAATACATTAATACCCTTAGATACTTGCATTTGACACTGAACTGAATCTCATAAAGCTCAAAGACCATTTTCTAAATTGTTCATATTAGAGTCATGATAACCCTAATCCTAATTTGCATTGCCCATGTGTCAAACCCAAGGCCCGGGGGCCAAATCAGGCCCTTGGTGGATTTAATTTCGGCCCGCAGGATAATATTTTATTACGATCTGGCCCGCCGGTATATTGCACGCACACCTTCACTCCATCCTGAGGGTCTCCTCCGCTCAGAGCCTGAGCCCAAACATTGATGACCTTGCACCCGAGATGAGACGCCAAGTATCTGAGCTAGCATCTCAGAGCAGCACACTGAGTTCAATGGATGCTTCCTTCTGCACTTTCTCTCACGACAACAGGGCATGTTTGGTTTGTTCTTTGAGGAGAATAGTTTTGTTGAAGCTGTTGTTGGCCTGTGGAGAAATGTAACCATAAGAAATGACTGCAACAGATTATTTAATGTTTAATGTTGTTTTTATAAGCAGTCATTTAAGCTTTGTTAGTTCCAGGTTTAATATGTGCAATAAGTTCATTTCAATAAGTTCTGCAATAAACATTGAACCAGTCCGGCCCTCGACTTGACCATTTTTTAAATGTTGGCCCACTGTGTGTTTGAGTTTGACAGCCCTGGTCTAGATACATAGATTCATAAAGCTCAAAGACCATTTTCTAAATTGTTCATATTAGAGTCACGATAACCCTAACCCTAATTTGCATTGCCTATATCGAGTGGTTCTCTTTTTAGCACTACTCTTGTTGATGCCATCTATTTTCTTTAATAACGATACACGTTCATCTTATGTCTGATAAATGCAAGTATAACGTCATCCCCACTGGCTTTTTCAGTCTCAAAACGGGATGTGAATCAGAACATATCCAACAACAGAACTGTATGTAATCACCACAAATTCTCGAGGCCAAATATCCCCAGAAATCCATGCATTTTCTACGTATTGACCTTGAAGTTATTCCCGCTCCCCTCTGTATCTTGGTTGCCCTGAGCGACTAGCGAGCGTACAGTAAACGGTCGGGGGTTGATCTAGTTTCATCTGAGGTCACATCGTCTCCATTCCAGGTTTCTGTATCTGTGAGAAACTGTTGGATCGTGCAAAGAGCTGCAGTTTGATTAGTGCCGGCTGCTTCTCCTCCTCCTCCTCCTCCTCCTCAGCATCTCCTGCAGGGCAGAAAACAAACCGTCAACATAAAAAAGCATCATCGGCAGACTCATAGGGCGGGAAAAAGAGAGAGTGAATCTTTCTCCACTGTAACCCCGAAGCGACAACCCCCGATCGAAGCTGACCTTAATACACACTTCATAATGCTGAGAAACCCAACGGGTGGATTTTAAGCTGCAGGACTATTTCTGAATGCCAGGATGAGGTGCCAGTCATACTTAGAGCTTTGGAAATCAGCTGAATGGTGAATTTGTGGAGGATAATAAGCTGTCATCAGCGGGTGCTTTTCTGTATTTTCTTGTTTTTGTTCAGAGTTGGGACAGGAATAGATCAGTAACTCTGTGTACAACTTTCTGTTTTACAAGCTTCACTGGTTTAAAACCTGCAGGGAACAGTGTGGGACTCAACTCTCTGCAACTCATTATCCCACAGCTTTCATTAGCAGTGTTCACATGAAGGATGTAAGCATCTTTACTTGTATTGTAGCAGTAGAGCTAATCATTGGGTGAGGTGTTAGCAGAATGGGGGTTGAAACCAGAAGCAGTCAACCAATCAAATCAGTCAATATTGTTGTGATTTGATTGGTTATTTATTCACCAGCTGGACCATTCATGACTCCAGATGAAGGATTGTGTTGCTCCATATCTTCTAGATTTGTGAATAAGCATCAAATACTTGTTCAAATCAACGTTGTTGTAGCTGGAATGTGTGATTCAAAGCCCCATTGTAAATGTGATATATCTGTATAAGGTCATTAAGTCATTATTTTATAAGTAAAATCCCTGCTCCCTTGGGACGGACATAACTGTGTCTTTCTTTTTAACAGAAACATCACGGTTTTGGTTGAATATTGAAATACTGATAACTGGACCTACTGTTTTTAAAAGGCCTTAACGTAACAGTGTTGAATGGCTCCCAATAGAACACAGGATAGAATTTAAAATTCTTCTTCTCGCCTACAAAGCCCTTAATGGGCAGGCGCCATCTTACCTTAAAGAACTCATTATACCCTACTGTCCTACATTGCATTGCGTTCCAAGAATGCAGGGTTGTTGGTTGTTCCTAGAGTCTCTAAAAGTACAATGGGAGCCAGAGCCTTTTCTTATCAAGCTCCACATTTGTGGAATCAGCTTCCAGTTTGTGTTCGGGCGGCAGACACCCTATCCGCTTTTAAAAGAGTGCCCTTAAGACCTTCCTTTTTGATAAAGCTTATAGTTAGGGCTGATTAGATTCAGCCCCTAGTTTTGCTGATATAGGCTTAGTTTGTCGGGGGACATCTTACTTCTTCCTTCTCTCCGTCTGTACCTGTGTACTCTCATGTTCCCATTAACCCAGCTTCCCCAAATGTCTTTCTTTTTGGTGTCTATATACGCTGGGATCCGGAGTCATGGATGATCCTGTGGGTCCTGTGTCCTGGATCGCGAGCGCTGGATCTTGAGTCGTGGCTGTGGTCCTGGATGGATATCCTCGTGGATTCATCTTCCTATTATACACACATGCATTTCCAAACATTTGGACTACCTATGTTGCAAATGTATTATCTTTTCAATTTACACACGGCATCTATTGCACGTCTGTCCGTCCTGGGAGAGGGATCCCTCCTCTGCTGCTCTCCCTGAGGTTTCTCCCATTTTCCCTTTAAACTGGGTTTTCTTTGGAAGTTTTTCCTTGTACGATGTGAGGGTCTAAGGACAGAGGGTCTAAGGACAGAGGGTGTCGTATTGTCATACTGATATTCTGTACACACTGTGAAGACCACTGAGACAAATGTAACATTTGTGATATTGGGCTATATAAATAAACATTGATTGATTGATTGAATGTGCATTGCAATCCTCGCTCTGCTTTTCAATAATTTGCCTTTTTAATTCTTAATCTTGTTCCCTTTTTTTCTATTTCTATATTTATATCATGTTGTAATCTTGCTTTCTATACTTCTAATTAGTTCATCCCGTCTTTACTGCTTACAGAGAACATACAAAACATGACTCAGTGTTTTTCATCCTCTGTCCTGATTCCTCAACATGAAATGTCTCCTTCCATCAGTGTTGCCATTTACATTCCCCATCATGCAGTAACATTAGCTGGAGATTAATTATTCTTTGTTCCTTAAGGTCCCTTAAAGTGCAAATAGCTGTACGGAAAACACACCCATTTCCAGTCTGTTATCTAGTACAGGTCCATTTCTGTGCTTATCTATTAAGTAAATGAGATGCCGATGGTAAATAGTTTTACTTAACAAATGACAAATGACCTCAGTGTGCGGGTCCTTCACAAAGCGCTGCGTAACACGATGATAAAGGAGGCGGCTCTTGAACACTCTCCAGCTTCTAAATGGCCAGCCTGGTCGAGTGCATCATTCCCGTGTCAGGGAACAAACAAATAAGACGAAGTGCTCTCTCAAAGTCACTGGAAAGGACAACCACACTGGCTCCCAACAAACAATGATAGATGAGCAGTACATGATGGTGTGGGCAGAGAACGAGGGGGGGGCGTTCAATTAGTACAAGGAGAAATGGCAGTTTAACGGCATGAAGAGAGGAGCAGGCAGGCATTAAGAAACGCCAAATTGAAAACACATACATCTCAAAAGGCCTGACAACCTCATTCCCTTCTCTAAAATTGGTCACAAATTTATGATTTTCCATAATTCTTCATGTTTTTGACACCTCATATTTCAATCCTGAGCGAAAAGTATGCTTGGGAGGATTTTTAAGAAAGAGTTTAAGGGTGCTACCATGTGAAAAACTTAGTCTAAATGCTAAAAGGGTGATTTGAGCCGCACTCTCCTCTCCCCTCACCTCTCAACTTTGCTCCGGGATTTGTGGCACACCGGAGGCGCCAAGCTATTGTGAAGAGTTACACCTTCAAAAGCACTCTGAGCCCGCCTCATGAATAGTTATACGCTGATTAGGTGCTCTGATTTATCAGGCTGCGACAGAAAGGAATGATGGGTCTTCAGGACTTGAGGCTTGCTCGGAGACAAAGGTATGGCTCTCTTAATGCAGATCCTACACTCCACATAAAAGGCTCTCCATTAGAGAATAGTGCTGGTGGAGGAGGAGGAGGAGGAGGAGGAGGAGGAGGAGGAGGAGGAGGAGGAGGAGGAGGAGGAGGAGGAGGAGGAGGAAGAATCAAGCTTCAATCTTTTTTTTTTTACTCCGTTGGCACCGAGATAACAGTTAAGAGCTGTGTCATCATAAATTCAAAGTGAAATACAATGACGTAAGCGCTACAGCGAAATGGATTTACAGCGAACATTATTTTGTGCTTAGGCAGTTCCAAAGCACAAGATTGAAAATGTAATGGAAAGTGATTCATATTTATTAGTAAATAAAGCTCATTTGTCTTCACTGTTTGACTTGTACTTATATGCTGCTGTCTGTCGGGACTCTGCGTGGTCTGTGTTTTGTTAACATTAATTTCTGCCTCATGGTGTTCTTGTATTCATGTTTCTGTGGTCTTCATTTGAACTTTTCTTCTTTCTTGTGAATTGTATTTCTGTGAAAGGTGCTATACTAAATAAACGTATTTATATTATTATTACCATTCAAAATAATCTCAGTGGAGCTTAACGTTTCATTTCGATTTTTTAAATGAACTTCATGCTGGTAGAAGGCTCTTTGTTTAAAACAGATGTAAAGTTGTTTTTGATCTTTTAAAGAGGGCGATTCTCAAACTCAACTCAGACATCCATCATTGTTATGTTTTTGCAAGCAGTTCAATTTAATAGAGTGGTTTAATTCAGTGATTAACAATTTGTGTCGAGCCGACCCACAGGTTAGCTTCGCTCCCTCAACAAAGAGCAATGATATTTCTCCATTGGATTGCTGCTTTTAATTGATCTATTCACATCTTAAACTGCACTGTAACTTTTATCCATGTATTTTTTTTTCAAAGTTTATTTTATTATCTTTTCTTTTTAATGACTGATTTTAAATGCCATTTTCACATGTCTTTCATTTTTTGTAAAGCACTTTGAATTGCCTTGTGTTGAAAGGTGCTATATAAATAAACTTGCCTTGCCTTGCCTACATCACCACCGCTTTTTTTTGTATTATTGTTTTACACATTCTAAATAAATCAAATCAGATACAAAAAAAATCTAAATATTTAGTCTCTTCTAAAGGCCCTGTCACGCTGTCCCGAAATTGACACCCGATGGACACACGATAAAGGAAATGTTCAAATTCGGCTGTGATTGTAGCAACATCGGGCCGGTGGAGTTTCTCAGGCTCCGGCAGAAACTTAGTGAGCAGGGCGAATTCCCGATGGCACCGATGATAACAAGATGCCCTCACGATGGACTTACGAAGGGTAAAATTGACACACGAATTCAACACGAAAATTAACCTTCGCAAGGTCCTTCGGCATGCAAAAGATTTTACCACCGCTCACGAAGTTGCTGCCGGAGCCTGAGAAACTCTACCGGCGGTCATACGAAGGCTTAAGATGCCCTCACGAATGGCCCGATGTTGCTACGATCACAGCCGAATTTGAACATTTCCTTTATCGTGTCCATCGGGTTGTTTTATTGCACAACAAAATCATGTAAACATATTATGTAAATAACCCAATTTGTGTTCTGTGAAATTAAAAAGGATATAATATATTATTTTGAAGGCGAGTTGACAGGAAGTTGTTGTTGCTATGGAAACAACAACATGACGGAGAAAACGTAATATTTTCTACATATAAAGACGGCTAAAGTAAAGAACAAAGTCTGAAGATATATATATCATAGTACTGTAACATAATTGTTTGTGTTACTTTCGTTGCAGTTGTATGTCTTAAATGTAATGTAAATGTTGCCTTCGGGTGTGGTTCGGGGCCATCTTCGTGCGAAATTCACAATTCCATATTCGTGTGTCCATCGGGTGTCAATTTCGGGACAGTGTGACAGGGGCTTTAACAACCGCCGTTTTCTATGGGACAAGGAAGCTTTGGACATTTTACTTTATTTTATAACTGACATATTTATTGTCTTAGAAACAAAACGTGAATATGTTCAGACTTTATTTCTTCTAACCACAAACAATCATTGATTTAGAGAAAAGGGAAGCGGAAGTGGTCAAATTATGAGTGTTTTCTGGGTTTTAGGACTCATTCAAGCTTCAAGATTCGGTGCGATTACATGTAAAGTCAATGCATGAGCCGCGTACAGATGCAAATTCGCTCCGACGGCGCGCCTGAAGCGGTTGATGTGAATGACGTGGCGCAATTGAGGCGATTGAAGGGGGCCGCGACAACCGCTCGAGTTCAATTTGGTCAACTCGAGCGTCAAATTTGTGTGACGTAATCTCGCGGTAGCCAATCAGCGGCGAGGATCTCAGCCTGCCGTCACTGATGTTGAATCAGAAAATCAAAACATCAGCCGTTAGCTGTTAGCTGTTAGCACTCAGAGCACACAGCTCCTCATATCTGTTCAGAAACTCGACAAAAGTTAAACAAGTACAAACCACAGACTGTCTGTGTCATGGCGCTGGTTTATTTATGTCTGTAGGCCGTTGTTGTGAGTTTGGACGGAGCAGCTACAGGTTAGTTTAGCTTGATCGATCCGATCTCCATTCAGAAAACATGCATTTTAAAAAGCTTTTCGCCTGCCGTCTGTCTGCAGACTTGTCAAAGCATTAATTCATGGTTTTTACTAACCGGTATCAGTATGTTGTTACTTCGGCATCATTTTGAAACGTGTATTACAATTAAATCACGGTAAAATATATTCATTTAGTTGTAGTTGTAGCCCCCTCTCAAGCGCGTCCTGTTTGAATGATGCAAGTAAACACAGCTGATAACCGCGAGCGATGCGATAAGAGCGATTAGAGCATAGCGAATATTCGCATCGCGTCCGTTGTGAACGCAGCATTATGGCCTGTGGGATGAAACATTACTGCACCATTCATGTTATTCACAGGCTAATCATGTCCTGTCCTGTCTTTGTGTAATCTAACACGACGGGATGGACAGAAGCACGAGGTCCAAACACTAGATAAAGTCAAGCGGCGCTCTCTAAAGAGGACGAATAATCCACAAAGAGAAGTAATCAAAGACCTCCGGCTCACCTCGACGTGCCGCAATCACTCAAACACTTTCCTGCCGTTTTGTTCTTCATTCATGTCCGACTTTCTTCCCCAACTGTTTGAGTGACAGGTGAGATTAAGCACCCTTTGAGCTCTGTCTGGTGATTGGAGGAGCAGTCTAAATTGAAGCAGTGTTATTTCATGCCGCCTTGCTGAGTCAACGAGAAAATGGGAGCAGGGGGCGTCTCCTCTCTGAATTAATAAATAGCTTTTTCAGAAGGGAAAGGTGTGGAGCCAGATCTAAAATGAATTATTGAACAATAATGAGAATTGTAAAGGCAAAAGAGGAAAAATTTGATTTCAAATGTTTTGGCGCAGCATCTCGGCTTTCGTTTAATCTCTTAGAGCAACAGAAATATGACCTGGGAAATAATTCAAATGAGACAAACATTGATGAAAAGGTTTTTCTCGGTCCAAGCTTAAACAAATACGAGCCTCGCAGAATAGAGGATGATTTAAGAAGGAAATGCATCCATATTTCATAGTAAAACACCAAGGGCGTTCATAAATCTTAATGTTAGGGGACTTTGACTGACCCTTTGTTAATGCACTGGCCTGTTAAATTGATTTGAATAAAATGTAACTTTCATATGACATTCTCTAATTAGAAATGACTAGAAAAATGTGATATTTCACCTGAATTTCTGTCAAGATCACAAATGATAATGACAGAGTATTTCAGAGAATACAGATGCAGCTCTCACAGGAATAACGTCACACTTCACGCATCTGGAGATTATTAAAATGCTTTTGAATGTCTGTAATTCAAAGGAGGTTCAGTGAGTACACAGTGTTTACATATTTGGTTATTGGATTAGATTTCAATTAAACAAACACATTTAATCCAGGAATGAAACGCGATCTGAAACTGATTATCATTTTTAAAATAGTTTTCACCAAATCAAGTAATACTGCACGCATCTATACTGCGGGTAGACATACGTTTGTTTCCCTAGGGGGTTACTGCCTCTATCTAAGTTAACCTTTTAACATTTTAAAGTCCTGACATTTCCCACTGATGTTCAACATTCATGAAAAACACTTCTTTTGGATACAAATTATCGTGTGTTGCTGAGAAATCAAACCATACAATATCCGTGTTTGGCCAATTACCCAAGACATGATGAAACATATGCAAGTAAGCAAAGAACACTTTGGTAATAGTTGTTTTTAACAGCATGCACGGTGTGGATTCTTTTTAAAGAAATCCCCTCTGAGTGGAGACTAGATGCAGTGTGACAGCTTGCTTCACATGCTGTCTGCTCACAGACAAAACTAATCAGTCAGGACCAACAGCACAACATCTGTATTTGTTTGTTCATTTACATTTCACTATTTGTGTGATGTTTTCAGGAGCCCGGCTGGGCAAACACACACACACACACACACACACACACACACACACACACACACACACACACACACACACACACACACACACACACACACACACACACACACACACACTTGTCTTTGCCACTTGTGAGGACTGCCTATAGACTTATATATATATTGATGTCAGCTAAAGGGAAAAGGTGCCACACTTTCCACATCAAAGTCTGTTTACAGGTCCCGAGGAGTACTACTGAATATGAGGAGAAACAAGTTGTTATAAGTTTATTGTGGCTCCAGAGGGAGCTGTGTGTTATCGGAAAAATGTGTGTAAATGGTGTCATACAGCATGTACATTGTGTAAGTTAATTTTGAGTAAAAATGGCAATAAAGCAGCGCACCCTTTAGGCCAGGGCTGACGCATGATTAACAAGTTGCTACCACACAGTGTTGTCCAGTTCAGGTGTTGTTTCACTTCATTTACAGCAATGTATCTGTTATTTATTGCCCGGAAATGTCATTTTGAGATGTTGTTGTACTTTGGTCGATCCTCTTTTGTCACTGTTCATACCAAAAAACAATATAGCGACGGCTACAATGTCAAAGTTCAAACCCGTAGACCACAAACGAATGTGTGACATATACAGTCTCTGGTTTTGACAAGACAGAATAATGTGTGGTATGAAAAGGAAGATATTTGGTATATCTGCCGCCCTGTGCCTCATATAGCAGCTACTATATGTCCGAATTACTTGATTTTGGTACTGTTATTTTAACCGTAGCTACTATATGTCTTAATTACTTGAAACAAACTACTTCATAAAAAGTGTTTTCCAATTACATCCGAGCCAAACGTTTTGATAGCGGTTCTAAACGGCTACGCTCAAGGCAAAAAATGTAACAACCTGGCATCTGAACAAAGGGACGAGAAGTGGTGAGTCGTGTGCATGAGGATAATAGGACACTTTTTACGCCCAGATTCTCCTCAAAGATATCATGGTGTTAATTGTAACCACACAAAGTGACAAATAAATGTGTGAAGCGTGAGAAATGAAAAGTATACGAGCTAAAATAAAGCAAACATCGCGCCATTGTTGTGTGAAGTAGATGCTGGCCAGATTATCAGATCGTAGTGTGGTTGGTTTTGGACAATCCAACCTGCACTTTGAAGCAAACCCAACCAAAACCCAACCCCTAGATAGATAGATAGATAGATAGATAGATAGATAGATAGATAGATAGATAGATAGATAGATAGATAGATAGATTAATAGATATATATATAAATAGATAGATAGATGGATAGATAGATTGATAGATATATATATATAGATATATATATATATATATATATACATATAGATAGATAGATACATAGTACTTTATTGATCCCAATTTCAGAAATGTTTGCATTGCAGCAGCATAAAAAACAAGGCAGAGAAATGAAGACACTAGAAATAAACAGTCCAAAATATTTCTGAAATATAAATAAAATAGCATTAAAAAGTTAAAAACAAATATATACACATGTGGAAAATATATATTACATTAACATTACATTGCATTTAGTTGACGCTTTTATCCAAAGCGACTTACAATAAGTACATTCGACCAGGAAGACACAACCTTGAAGAAAACAGAATCATATAAGTACATCAGGTTTCATAGAGCCAAGTATTTCAAGTGCTACTCAACTGGCTATAGATAAGCCAGCCCTTTATTAGTATATAAGTGCTCTGTTAGCAGTTCTTTGTTAGTAATTCTATCGCTCGAGGTGGAGTCGAAAGAGATGAGTTTTCAGTCTGTGCTGGAAGATGTGCAAGCTTTCTGCCATCCTGATGTCAATGGGGAGCTCATTCCACCATTTTGGAACCAGGATAGCAAACCCACGTGTTTTTGCTGATGGGAACATATATATATTGGTGATATATATGGGGAAATACAAATGTCAGTAATAAATATAATGCAGGATATTATTGTGTTCACTCTGAAATCTATAAAGAGAGACTTGGCCTTTATAATTTTGAATTGAAAAACGCACGACAATCATTCTTCTCTGACATCATTACCAAAAACAAAAACATCAGATCAGACAAGCAGTCAGTGCCTCTGCATCAGGAACAGCAAATGTGCTGTCTCTGTGTCCACTTAACATCAATTCAAACACCATGACACAATTCCATCAGATTAATGATAAAAACCTAGAGGACATTATTCAACTTCTGAAATCCTCCTCCTGCTGCCTTGATATTATTCCAACAGGATTTTTCAAAGATGTTTTGCCTTGCATGGCCTCAGATCTACTTCATATAGTAAACACATCTCTTCACTCAGGTATTTTTCCACAGGCCCTGAAAACTGTAGTCATTAAACCGCTCTTAAAAAAGAATAATCTAGATGCTTCAGTAATGAACAATTACAGGCCCATATCAAACCTGCCATTTCTAGGTAAAATCATTGAAAAAGTTGTTTTTCAACAGTTGAGTAATTTCTTGCATTTAAATAGCTGTTTCGATGTGTTCCAGTCAGGCTTTCATCCAAACCACAGCACTGAGACTGCTCTTGTAAAGGTCTTTAATGACATCCACTTAAACACAGACAGTGGCAGAACTTCAGTGTTAGTATTATTAGATCTCAGTGCTGCGTTTGACACTGTTGACCACAGCATATTACGAGACCGACTGGAAAACTGGGTGGGACTTTCGGAAACAGTTCTAAATTGGTTTGAATCCTACTTAAAGGACAGAAACAACTTTGTTTCTATAGGTAAATACACATCTGAGTTGACAAATATGACATGTGGGGTACCTCAAGGCTCCATCTTGGGGCCTCTTCTCTTTAACATCTACATGCTACCACTGGCTCAGATAATGAAAAACAACAAAATAAGTTACCATAGCTATGCGGATGACACACACATTTACGTAACAATTTCACCAGGAGACTATGCTCCAATTCAACACTGAGTAAGTGCATTGAACAAATCAATGACTGGATGTGTCAGAACTTTCTTCAATTAAACAAAGATAAAACTGAGGTAATGGTTTTTGGAGCCAAGGCAGAACGTATAAAAGTTAGCGCTGAGCTTCAGTGTGCAATGTTCAAACCAACAGATAAAGCCAGAAATCTAGGTGTAGTCATGGACTCTGACCTGAGTTTCAACAGTCACATTAAAACAGTTACTAAATCAGCCTACTATGACCTAAAGAATATATCTAGGATTAAAAGACTAATGTCACAGCAGGATTTGGAAAAACATGTCCATGCTTTTATCTTCAGTAGACTCGACTACTGCAATGGTGTCTTCACAGATCTCACTAAAATATCTACGCAGCTGCTCGAGTCCTCACTAACACTAAGAAAGTGGATCACATCACTCCTGTTCTGAAGTCTTTACACTGGCTTCCTGTGTGTCAAAGAATAGATTTCGAAATACTGCTGCTGGTTTATAAAGCACTGAATGGTTTAGGCCCAAATACATTTACTAAATTATGAACAATCCAGATATCTCAGGTCTTCAGGGACTGGTCAGCTTTCTGTCCCCAGAGTCAGAACTAAACATGGAGAAGCAGCGTTCAGTTATTATGCTCCAAATATCTGGAACAAACTCCCAGAAACCTGCAGGTCCGCTGCAACTCTGACTACTTTTAAATCCAGGCTGAAGACTTTTCTTTTTGTCGCTGCTTTTAATTGAACTATTCATATCTTAGACTGCATTGTAACTTTTATCCATGTATTTCTTCTTTTAATGTTTATTTGATTAGCTTTTCTTTTTAATGACTGATTTTAAATGCCTTTTTCTTAATGTCTTTCATTTTTTGTAAAGCACTTTGAATTGCCTTGTGTTGAAAAGTGCTATATAAATAAACTTGCCTTGCCTTGCAAGAAATTAATTATTCAATATTCAAAAACCAGTCAATGTCACCCTTTATTGGCCCCTTGACCAACCTATGACCCTAAAGTCAACTTTACTAATGCCAGAATTTGGTCGATAGGATGTGTATGGTTCCCACCAGAGTTGGGTGTAATAATATTACTTTTGTCGGTAGGAGTAGTAGTGTAACATGCTACTTTTAGAATTCAGTAATCACACTACAGTTACTAACATTGCCCCGACACGCGTTACTTCGTTACTTACTAAAATCAGTCATAATCAAACCTCAACAAACACCTGCAAAGAACACATGCTAAGGTGAAGCTAACGCACAGCTATTTGTTGTTTGTTTATATCACCTATTCTGTTCTTCTTCTCTGTTTTCCGGTTGTTGCCTGTTTTGAATGACGAATACACACTACCGCCGCCTGCTGGTAAGGAGAGTTATTGCCACTCACGCATGCGCAGTTCGTACGTGCTCGGCTGAAGTCTTTGCGGAGTCTGGTTCCAGTGCAACACATGACCAACACGCAGGAGAACACGCTGACGCAACAGCGTGAGCAGAGATAGGCTGAAGTTGAATAGTCCATTTAGCTTAGGAACCTTCCTAAAGGAGTGAAATGACCCGGAAGTCCCTCAGTGGCAGCCATGATAAGTGCCGTTCGAATTCTCTAGAATGATGAGAATGATAGGAAAGGAGGTTTCAAACTTCCTTTATAACCTCCTTTAGCTTAGGAACCACTGGACCTCCCTAACCGACAGGAGAAGCGAAAATGCTGCCCCACAATGCCTTGCAGCCGCAGCATTTGCCGTCACTCAACAGTCGGCCGTTCACGGAAACAACCGATTAAGACCGAGAAATTATATCATGAAAGTTACGGTGCTTATTAAGCATTTTAAAACGTAAGTGGTAAGTTGCCAAAGTGCTTTGTTTTGAACGTTCATCAGTATTATAATCAAAAAGAGAAATATGAACGTTAGTTTTCACTGAAATGATCAAATAAAGTCAACATCTCAGTCTTTACTGAGCTGTGTGGAGTTTGTTCAACTTTTAAAAGATGTTTGAATGGTGATATACACAGTGATAGATGATAAGGACTAACGTTTATAATAAATACATTTGTATTGATTTTAAGATCTTTAGTTCATACAATCATACGTATTGGGATCATTTGTATTAATGTGGACCGGAGGGAGAGGGTGACGAGCATAAGTTTCACTTTCCTTTTTTATTTCAATTCCAACTTTGGTCATGAAGAATATGTTTCTCTGTTGTCCACGTTCATAAAGCAAAGCAGCAGCATCAGAGCACGGTGCAGAGTCTCTAGATGAGTTCACAGTAGTCCCTCCTTCTTATTAAACATCCATGTTGTCGTCCGCTGTATAGAAAACTGTAGTTTCCATAGTTCCCCCACAGCAGCAGACGCACATTCATGACGTCCGCTGGCGCTTCATAAACACGTCGGAAAGTGAAAGTGCATTCGGATTCTCTAAAGTACCGCAGTCTCTTCTCCTAAGTCCTTTTGAATTCTCCTATCCACTATCCCTTAACCCTGTGACATTTCACTCAGAGGTCAAGGAATAGGAGATAGGGTTAGAACTTAGGAGCTGATCTTTGGACTATTCGACTGCAGCCATAGACTGCGCAAAATATACAGATAGCAGGAGACAGAGGACAGCCACGGTCAGATAGGAAAACATTCAGGATCTGGATCAGTCTTATGCGACAATGGAAACTGAACTAAAGAGAACATTTGAAACTTTAGCAGTCTGCGTGATCTCCCTGCAGGGAGGGGCGGGCCCTGCGAGTAAAGTAACGAGTAAAGTAACGAGTAAAGTAACAAGTTACTTTATGTAGAGAGTAACGAAGTAGTGTAATATATTACTTTTTTAAAGTAATATGTAATATGTAATATATTACATTTTTGTAGTAACGACCCCATCTCTGGTTCCCACCCTCATAGAAATGTCCAAATGACCCACATTGACCCTTCTGGTGATTCCCCATTAACTCCCTATTTGGAAGACAATTTGGGGCAAATAGGGTAGCCGCAAATATACACACACAACCCTAAACCTGCACAAAACCAAAGTTTAATACCTTAAATAAATGGTTAACATTGTGGGCACTTATTCTGAGATGGCAGGCAAGACCTTGCAATATGACCTGCATTTAATTACCACACACACACACACACACACACACACACACACACACACACACACACACACACACACACACACACACACACACACACACACACACACACACACACACACACACACACACACACACACACACGCGCGCACGCACACGCACACGCACGCGCACACACACACACACACGCACACGCACGCACGCGCACGCACGCACGCACGCACGCACACACACACACACACACACACACAGTTACTGTTTATGTACAAATCCCTTGTCTTTTTTTTTTTGCAAGATTAAAGAGTGATGCTAATACCTTGTCCAACTACATTCTCTGAGCTGTTTGCTCGAAGCGAAGCATTGATACTTTTCACAAAAGGTTAACTCTCTTCTTTGGTCAGCAGACAGATTTTGATAAAGCTTATAGTTGGGGCTGATTAGATTCAGCCCCTAGTTTAGCTGCTATAGGCTTAGACGGTTGGGGGACACCTTACTTCTTCCTTCTCTCTGTCTGTACCTGTGTACTCTCATGTTCCGAATAACCCAGCTTCCCCAAATATCTTTTTGGTGTCTATCTACGCTGGGATCCTGAGTCGTGGCTGAACCTGAGTCCTGAGTCCTGATCTGAGTCCTGGACTTCGAGTCGTGGCTGAACCTGTCTCTGCGGTCCTGCCTGACTCTCATCATACTTCCCTGATGGCTCCCACAGGATTGCTGACATCCTTGTGGATTCATCTTCCTATTATACACACATGCATTTCCAAACATTTGGTCTACCTACAGTACGCTGTAAAATGTATTATCTCTTCAATTTACTTCTATTGCACGTCTGTCCGTCCTGGGAGAGGGATCCCTCCTCTGTTGCTCTCCCTGAGGTTTCTCCCATTTTTCCCTTTAAACTGGGTTTTCTCTGGAAGTTTTTCCTTGTACGATGTGAGGGTCTAAGGACAGAGGGTCTGAGGACAGAGGGTCTAAGGACAGAGGGTCTAAGGACAGAGGGTGTCGTATTGTCATACTGATATTCTGTACACACTGTGAAGACCACTGAGACAAATGTAACATTTGTGATATTGGGCTATATAAATAAACATTGATTGATTAATGTATTGAATATACTACAGTGTGATATATACATAAGTAGTATAACACATTTATTCATGGAGGCTCTAGCTGTAGAAAAGGCACAGGATCCTACAAACCATTAGGAATAGGAATATACTAATTTATTTAGGAATATAATAATAATAGATGTATTTTGTAAGCGCTTTTACAGGTGCTCAAAGTCGCTTTACAGAGATAGTGAAAAGAAAAGAACAACAAATAATTTTAGTTGAAGTAAAATTAAAATCAAGCAATACAAAAACAATCAAATTAAAAGCCATATTGAAGAGGAGAGTTTTTGTGAGTTATAGAGAATAGAGAATATAATAATGTATTCATATAAATAGTTATCACCGCAATAAACCATATCTAATTTTGTCTTAATTTACTTTATTTAATTTCATATTCTGTTCTTGTACATATCCCATCAATCTATTGACATGTACTGTATATAGACTTGTTGCACTATTTTGCATTTCATTATATATAATGTTGCATTGTTGGAGCAGCTCAGGTCAGAAGAATTTCATTGCCAGTTATACACTGTAGTTTTGTGCATATGACAAGAAAACCTCGTTTGCATATTTGATATATCTGGAGACCATGAATGATATTTCAGTAAAAGCCACATGTGTCAGCCTGCTGGTGGTGGTAGAGGAACATCAGGGAATCAACAGTAGGATGTATCCTCTGAGTACCATGACAATCAACATCTGATGGCAGTCCATTCAAAAGATTGGAAACATTAGTTTGGAGCCACTTTGGTGGATGGAGTGTCAGACAGATGAATATTTCACCTCCAAGGCTCATCATCCCCCGTTATGACAGATGTCCCAGATGCCTCGGAGGTGAATTTAGTAAATTGGAGAAAACTTGTTTGGATTTTATGCATTCATATCGCAGCTCTGGGTTCTGTGGCGAAGAGGTGATAATAGAAAGTGGAAATGAGAATGTGGAAAAAATCCTCACAAACTCATATAAAGAAAGACACGTCGCAGCCTTTAATTTGAACATCAACGACCCTGGGAACTTGACTATACAGCTAATTAAAAGCTAAAAAGCCCCCCCCCCCCCAAAAAAAACAATAGACACATGTAGAATAATAATAACGATGAAAAAAAAAATACTTCACACAACAAACAAAGATGAAATTGAGAAAATGTGGAAATAGACAAAGACACTTTAGGACAGAAATCATTGTGAACTAGCGGAGTAATGACGTGGGGGAGGGGTTTAACAGACAAATAAAGATAAGATAACATAGGTACTTTATTGATCCCAAATTGGGAAATGTTGCATTGCAGCAGCATCAACAACAACAACAACAACAACACAAAACAAGGCATTGCATTTAAGTAGGTATACACAATGCTAGAATTAAAATATCTCAAAATTGAATTAAAGCAGCATTAAAAAGTAGAATATACTGTAGACCGTGACATTCTGAAGAAGTGGTCTTTAATTACATGTTTTATGTCAAGGTTAGTTGGAAGCAATAATATTAAGTTGAACCTATTTACATTTAAGAATATTGCTTTCAACTAGCCTAACAACAGTTGTGTGTGATCTGTTGACATAATTCACTTAACCATTGTCTTCGTTTCCCCCCCTTACTTTGGCGTTTGCGGTCAAATTTGACCGGTCCTGTTTTAACTGCTATTACATTAACACAAAAACCATTAATCATCACCACATTTCATTTCACACCCTTTCAAACTGTACATATTGTATCAGACTACTGGTATACATGAAACACTGCAGTAAAGAAGAATAGACATTGAACATGTATTGCGTGTGCCCGGTGTGATCCATGTGGGGGAGGGGAACACAAGAGCGGGAAATGTGTCAAATTGTTCTGTGTGTGTGTGTTTGTGTGTGCCAGGTGTGATTCACAAGGGGGGATTGGGCACATAAGGGACACACACACATCTAGAGTATGTGTCACGATTCTCATGTTATGTCACGTTTGTAGTTTTGTCTGTGTTGGTGTTTTTCTTGTCCTTGGGTTTTATTGTGTAAAGTGTTCACCCCCGTTTCCTGCCTGTCTGCTTTCTGTCTGTTTCCCTCCCTGATTACCTGATTGTGTTCACCTGTTGTCCTTGTGTTTCTCCTCCCCTGCCCAGCTGTGTCTTGTTCTGTGATTACCCTTCTGTGTATTTAGTCTAGTCTTCCCCTGTGCTCCATGTCGGTTCATTGTTTCCCCTCCATGTCATTCCACGGTCGGTGTTCCTTGTGCTGCTCGTTGGTGTTGGATATTCTGGATTCTGCCTTGTTTTGCCACAGCTTTAATTTATTTAATAAAGCTCGCTTTTCGTTATTCTGCATTTGAGTCCTACCTGCTTCACCCATTCGTAACAGTGTGTGTGTGTGTGTGTGTGTGTGTGTGTGTGTGTGTGTGTGTGTGTGTGTGTGTGTGTGTGTGTGTGTGTGTGTGTGTGTGTGTGTGTGTGTGTGTGTGTGTGTGTGTGTGTGTGTGTGGCCTAGTATTACTATACTTGTGGGGACCTACATCTGTTTACATAGTCACGTGTGGGGACTCGCCTCCCTTATGGGGACAAAATGGAGGTCCCCATGGGGGGGATCATTAATTTTAGGGTGAATACTTGGTTAGGGTTAGGATTAGGGTAAGGGTTAGGCATGTGTTGTTATGGTTACGGTTAGGATAAGTCTCCAGGAAATGCATGTAAGTCAATGTAATGTCCCCTGAAGTGATGTATACATGGTGTGTGTGTGTGTGTGTGTGTGTGTGTGTGTGTGTGTGTGTGTGTGTGTGTGTGTGTGTGTGTGTGTGTGTGTGTGTGTGTGTGTGTGTGTGTGTGTGTGTGTGTGTGTGTGTGTGTGTGTTTTATCTGATCTGGATGGTTACTAATTCCTTTTCTTTATGGCGGTCGTTTTTGACCGGGAACACCATGGTAAAGTCAAGTAGTGATCAGCAATTGTATAAATGTCTACTGTGAAGGATATCTTAAACCTTAATGCAATCGAATGTAAAGCAAAACAGTTATGATTGATGAAAGTAGTACACCGGTCAGATTTGACCCGAAGACAACAGGAGGGTTAATTGAAGTCAATGCTTGAGTTTTGTCAGTGTATGGAGGAAACATAGTTGATGATGAAACTGCAACTAACTCTAATAATGTCACTTGAATTCAATCTTAATTACCATCCCTGAACACCCTTATTTGTGTTGTATATATCAATGAGCCATATGTCCTTTAAAAGTGGCAGTTTGAATGATGAAAACAACAGTATTTCTTTAATTTTCCCGTTGATAATTACCGCCACAGCATCTGGCGAACACAGTCCCGTAATAGCTGTTGTTTCACTGGTTGCTGCAGAATATGCAGAATATTGAATTATGATTTGATTGTTATTTCCACTGTAGCATTAATAAGTAGTCAGCTGTTCTCCGTGTGAACAGCAGGCGGATCAGAGCAGCAGATTCCGAGTGTTTGAGCGCGTGTATACCTCTGAAACAAAGCTTCCCGTCTCATCCCAACAGTAGAGCGGAGCCTGGAGAGCAGGAGTCATACAAGCACAACAAAGACATATGTTTCTGTCAGACTGCGTTAGGTTTGATTCTCGGGGAACACAGATGCCATTAGGAGTAGATGTCACAACATTCCTGGATGAATCGGTTAGGGCTGCAACAATCTGCTGACTTCCATCCATCACTGGCCTCTGGAAACAGATCCACTGAACGCCTTATTTCACTCCTCCAGACGCTGAGTTGGAGGTCTGGATTTGTACTTTTTCTGTTCCTGCTTTCCATGCATGACTTCTCCCCTTTTTTTTAATTCTGATTTTAAGCCGTGCCAGCGTTTTTCTTTTATCTCATACATCTTTCTGTCGTTTCTGATTAAAGGAGGAAGACGTTTAGAGTAACATCTTTCCAGAGGATGGTGCACACTGAGAAATAATCTGACATGACTTCTGTTCACTGCTGACTGGATAGCGCACGCCAGGGATGTCCAAACTTATTTTACTGAGGGCCACATACAGAAAGATATACGAAGGGCTGGGCCGCTCCCTATAGGAGAGGTTTATTGCCTCATAAGTGCAGTTATGAGTCAGCAAAATCAATCAAATGTGAGTAAATTATTCTTGATACTTGAAAATCACAGATCTCCAGAGGGTTTCATTTATTTAGTTGGCAGCTCGTCCCTTAAAACAGAAGCTTTAGATTGCTTATCATAAGTGCAAATTGGAAGGGTGTATTTCAAGGTTGTTATGTAGATAAGTAATTGGGCTTTTTCTTGTCAACGTAAATCTGTTAGAAAATGTTTTCAACTTAGAAAACTGTGCACTAAAACATGAATACTGTGTAATATATGTGTACGTACATATTTAAAAAGTACAATATAAGACCAGCACAAGTTTAATTTGTGGGCTGTATTTCACGATACTTTTTTAATTAGCTGAGTGCCGATTCAAAATGGCTCGCAGGCCGCATTTGGCCCCCTGGCCGTAGTTTGGACACCCTTGGCGTACTTGCTAGAAGCTTCTTTTCTCAGCTTATAATATTTGCTCTATATCTAATTATATTTAGATCAATCATTTGGAACAATTGGCAAGGGCAGCGCACTAAAAGTGTAACATAATGCAGGTACATCAAGAACTGGCTTAATTAGACTACAGACCTTTAGCATCTTAAACCCTATGGTGAATGATTGGTGAGAGCTTTATTTAAAGAGGCATTCAAACAATGTTTTTTGGGGTTTTTCCTTTCCTGAAGTGTGTTATATAAGTGTGTGTGACTGTAAATGGTTACACTTACGCTTCATTGGCTATTGCATACTTGGCCCCTTTAAAACTCTGACTGTTCAAACCGACTGAACCTTTTGTAGAGATCCCAAGATACGCAATATTTCAGGCTGAATTTCATTAAATGATTCTGTAAAAACATCATGTAGCTTGAACTTTAACCCTGCTTTATGGGAAATTAAATGAGGATATAAAGGGGTTAATTGAGTATATTTGGCCATGTGTGAATTATGCCGTTTAAAACAGAGAGACCTACAAACATATTATGCCAGTACACGTTGTTATCCCATGTAAGACTTATTAACAATTAGTGTCACTCACTCAAATCAACCTTTGTAGTAGTTCTAAGATGGATAGACAGATAGAAAGATAGATAGATAGATGGATAGATAGATAGATATATAGATAGAGAGAGAGATAGATAGATATATAGATAGATAGATAGATAGATAGATAGATAGATGGATAGATAGAGAGAGAGAGATAGATAGATAGATAGATAGATGGATAGATAGATAGATAGATAGATAGATAGATAGATAGATAGATAGATAGATAGATAGATAGATAGATAGATAGATAGATAGATGGATAGATAGATAGATAGATAGATAGATAGATGGATAGATAGATAGATAGATAGATAGATGGATAGATAGATATATAGATAGATAGATAGATAGATGGATGGATAGATAGATAGATAGATAGATAGATAGATAGATAGATAGATAGATAGATAGATAGATAGATAGATAGATGGATGGATAGAAAGATAGATAGATAGATAGATAGATAGATAGATAGATAGATAGATAGATAGATAGATAGATAGATGGATAGATAGATAGATAGATAGATAGATAGATGGATAGATAGATAGATAGATAGATAGATAGATAGATAGATGGATAGAAAGATAGATAGATAGACAGACATATAGATAGATAGATTGATAGATAGATAAATACTTTATTGATCCCAATTTGGAAATGTTTGCGTTGCAGCAGTCTAAAAAACAAGGCAATGTACATAAGAGAAATGAAGACACTAGAAATAAACAGTCCAAAACATTTCAGAAAAAGAATTGCACTCTGCGAGACGCTCTGTAAGCCAGCAGGGTGGAGCTTGGTGCCCTTGATGACTCTTAAAAAATAAAGTGTTTTTTACTCACAGCAGGGTAACAATGCTTCCTGGCAGACCAGTGTCCTGCTCTGGCTCACAACCCTCTGTGCAGACAGGTGATATGTGAGACTGTATCGAACAAAGCATCCCAGCAGAGACATCCAGAGGTCAGGAGATTTTGAAACTCAATGAATATGCCTCCACTTTTTCTGTCAAAATTGAATCAGAGCCCCGGCCACTTACTTTTACCTTAATTTGATGCTGAGTGGAGTGCAGAGACAGCTGCTTTAACCTCCAACAAATCGTCGAGAAAAGGCAAGAAAAAAAAGCTGAGTGCACTCCCTTGATTGTATCTGAGGCTGAATGGTTTGACGGCCTCTCCGTGATCCATGAGCCGAGCAACTTGAAAGGAAACATCAGAGAAATTACAAGGGTGGCGGGTATATCCACACCATCGGAGCATTTAAATGTGGAAGTGCAAAGTCTCAGTGTCAGAGAAAAGACAGTTTCAGCGCAATTACATTACATTACATATCATTTAGCTGACGCCTTTATCCAAAGCGACTTACAATACGAGCAAAACCCATTAAGAACGAAACGCCGAACAACAAGGAAAGTGCAGGTTACATTACATGTTACTTGTTAAACGCTTTTATCCGAAGCGACTTACATACTCAATACTGTGGACAATCCCTACAGGAGCACTTTGGGGTGAAGTGTCTTCAACGACATGCTGACTGCAGCGGGGTTTGAACCCTGATCACAACACCAACACACTATCCACTGCGCCACAGCCTCCCAGATATATTCACTTCAAGCGAATACCATACAGTAGTAAGTGCTGGTGAATTAGTTACAAGGCCTACATTAACTCAAAATGCTTGTTGATCGGTTAACTGCCAAGGTTCAGTCGAAATAGATGCGTTTTCAGTTTGTGACGGAAGATATTTAGAGTTTCTGATACATCCCGATGTCAATGTGGAGCTCATTCTAACATTTAGGAGCCAGGATAGCAAACAGGCGTGTTTTTAACCGAGTATATGTTCCCACCAGACATTTGACAATCAATTGGGAAGTTTACAGAATTAAAAACGTGAGGAATTATTTCCCCATCAAACGTCTGCTTGTGTTCAAAAAGACGAGCTTTTAAGGCAAACAATGACTTCATGAAAATCTCTTCTTAAGACATGAGAATCTTGTCGCTGTCGATGTCTGACCTTGAGTAAAAAAAGACCTTGGAAGAGTTGAACATAAGGAGAGCTCAGTGGTGAATGCGCCAATGTTTGGGGACTTTGTGGAGGCGTTGTGCCTCAGGTGTTCGCTGTCCTCTTTAAGGATTACCGAGGAGAGTTTGGATGGGTCCGTAATCCTCTCAGGTTCCAGAAACAAACAGCAGGGACGTGTCGTCAGCAGTGTTGTGCTAGTTACTGAAAACCAGTAACTAGTTACCATTACTAGTTACTTCATTTCAAAAGTAACTCAGTTACTTTACTGATTACTTACACCAACAAGTAATGCGTTTTAGTTACTTAAAAAAGGGCTCCGATTATATTAATGCCCTTATAGCCTTAATTTCAGTACTGTTATTGCATTGGAGAATAATACAATCTGTTGATCAACTTGACATGCATTATATGCAATCTGGATAGCATCGATATTAGCTGGCTTTACATGTTTGTATATTCTTTCTCCAGGTAGTTGGAAAAGGTTTTCCGTCCCATATGCCGTGTGCCGCCCGGACATGCTATCATGCTAACTAGCTCCCTGAAAGCGGGTGACTCCACTGTAGCGATAGCCTGCATGTGTTCTACAACATACCGTGCAATGGCTTTATCGACTTTCCCCTGGCTAGCAGTCCCTCGGTTAAAATCCAGCCGCTGTTGCTTAGGTGCAGGTGGAGGTGGAGGGGCGTCGGCTGAGTCTCTGTGGTCTTAGCTACCAGCTTCGTCCCAGCATGTTGTTTTTGCAGATGTTTTAAGAGATTTGAATGACTGGTTTGGGCAGTAGATAGCTCTTTGACCCGCCAGGACACAACTTACATTTAACTAAAACGTTCTTTTCTTTGTGCTCGACAAAAGTGAAATAGTGAGAATATCTCCAGGTGGAGAAACTAGACTTGAGCTCCGCCGCCGCCATGACAGTCTTGTTAGTAAACAACACAAACACGCCCACAGCCCGTCTCCGCATGTGACACAGGAAGTATCTAAGTACATTTACTCAAGTACTGTACTTAAGTACAGTTCTCATCTCTGTTCACCTGGCTGTTGACTATATAAAAAAAATAACGGAGTAACGCACCATGTAGTAACGGTAACTGAGTTACTGAATTTAAAAAGTAATGCGTTAGAGTACTAGTTACTGCCAAAAATAACGGCGTTACAGTAACGCATTACAAAGTAACGCGTTAGTCCCAACACTGGTCGTCAGGGGAGGCCGATGAACATAGCTGGCACACAAAGTACAACATAAATAGAATAAAATAAATATTATAAATATGCAGACTCTTCCGTCACCCTGAGCTCGGGTCATACGATTTTCAATGCCATTTCTACACTGTAGCTTTTGACATTAAAACCTTTGAATCTTGAGTCATCCAGATAGATTATGTGTTGTATGTTTAAAAGACATAGGCTTGTGATAAAGCACAGAGGACTCGTATCTGCCTGACTCTGGGAGGGGGGTTGTCTTGAGATAATGTAAATAACGCTGGCTCTCGATCCACGTTAGCTAGCTTAGTTATCAATTTGAAGGAGAGACTTTATTTTCATTGTCCTGAACAATAGATGAATGGACTTCATCTACAAGTTAAGCCTCTGCACAATATATTTTAATTTGAGGTGAATGAGGATGCGAAGTGAAACTGCATTCGCCTAAACAACGTCTATTTACCAGTCGACCTTTGCCTGTGTTGTAAAGAACTCTGATATGAGATATAAAACTTACAGTTGCCTAATCATTGTGCAACCTTTCATTTGAATGAAAACTTGTCGCCGGATACTTTTTTTTAGTTAAATCAACTTCAAGGTACGAACAATGGACTCAGCCGAACCCAGCTGTGATGCCTTGCGTTGGAGGCGTGGCTTAGGGAAAACAGAGTGTGCATGCTGCATGGGATCAATGAAGGCGGAAGACCTAGGGAAGGATCCCGGTAGTTTCATCCATAACATTCATCTGGCTGCAACTTACAAATTATGAATCTAATATATCATATTCAATCACTGGTACATAGACTCCAATTGCACTATTTCACTATTTTCCAATTTCTTTTGTATTTACTTGCACAATTTTGTCTGTTTTTCTGTTTCATTGTGTTGCACTGTTGGTGGAGATTTTCATCGACATAACTATACTGTAGCTATGTACGTATGACTAATGAAATCCTTGAACCTTCAACCTTGAATTGACCTTGCCACACAAGGTCAATTGCCCCTCGTCACTCCTCTTGATGTCTATTCCAACGTGTCACTGTCCACTGCTGATCCCACACGTTCCCCCTTTCTTTCCGTTCTGAATGTGTCCGAGGACGCTCATGTAATAAACAGGAGGCCTGCTGGTGTGTGACCTCGACTCGTGACCCCCTGCTGGGTTCAGGTGCTTCGGTGATTCATCGTCGTCTCAAATGTATTACAGGACACGTGGGAAGACCCTCGGGAACGTGCCTGGTTATTCCCTCTGTGTGTTTGGCTGTTCTGGGGTCAGCGACCGCCACTCCGCAGCAGGTGGACACAAGGTTGCTGTTTCTGTTTGCCTCTATTACAAATCTGATTGGATTTTCTGTTTATTTTCGGCCCAATTTCGTTTTTTATGATACTCGAAAATAAATGATTCAGCTGCATTTAGTGCATGCAATCAGTGCTCTGCAGAGAGAGGTCCCTGAGGTCATGTAAGGCTTTATGCAATATTGATGTTCAGCTCAGCATCTGGTGGAGGAAGTACCCAGGTCCTTTATTGAAGCCAAAGTGATCGATTACAAGTGAAAGTTGTGCATTCAAAACTCATGTCAAAAATATAACATTATTAATTATTATTATTAAGAACTTGGTTATTTTAACTACTAACTAAAGGTGTCGAAAAATGTTTGATTAAAAAGTGAAATGTCCCACTTCACAAGTTTAAAAGTTTAGTATTGAATATAACTAAGTACCTCAAAGCAAAGTATATTGAAATGTACTTTGCACCTTTTGTTTTGACTTAAACCTCCACTCCAATATATTACAACTACGGCAACCATGCCAAGGTCAACGATGCATTCAGGTGCTTCTTTCGATTTTTCAGATGTGATTTTCGTTAAACTTTGCTGTGTTCATGAGCTCTAAGCTTTTCTCTTGAAAAACAACAATATGGAAACTCAAAAAAGAGGGTTGTTTTCACCATATTGTTTCCAGTAAGGTTCCTCCACTTGATTAAAATCTGTCCCCTAAATATAAACAGTTATTTATTGGCCGATGTTTTTTCAATAATGTCACGTTGGTTGTGTGCTTGTTAATTTGGCAGAGCAAAGGCTGTCCATTTGTTTGTCCTAGAATACATATATGTTTACAGATAAGTCACACAACACCCATTCAAATGGAAAATGTCAACGTTTTAGAGCTACATTCAGGAGGGATGTAGGAGGAAATGTAGATACAGGCGGTGAAATTCAAACATAATTGAAAAGAAACCCCTGAGGGCCGGACTGGTTCAATATTTATTGCAGAACTTATTGAAATGAACTTATTGCACATATTAAACCTGGAACTAACAAAGCTTACATTATTGCCTATAAAAACAACATGAAATAATCAGTTGCATTCATTTCTTACGGCTCTATCTGCAGAGTCATTTCTTGTGATTACATTTTCCCACAGGCCAACAACAGCTTCAACAAAACTATCCCCCTCAAAGAGAAACCAAACATGCCCTGTTGTCGTGAGAGAAAGTGCAGAAGGAAGCATCCATTGAACTCAGTGTGCTGCTCTGAGATGCTAGTTCAGATACTTGGCATCTCATCTCGGGTGCAAGGTCATCAATGTTTGGGCTCAGGCTCTGAGCGGAGGAGACCCTCAGGATGGAGTGAAGGTGTGCGTGTAATATACCGGCGAGCCAGATCTAATAGTAATTAGAAATGATCGTGCGGGCCGAAATTAAATCCACCAAGAGCCTGATTTGGCCCCCGGGCCTTGAGTTTGACACATGTTGTTAGAGTTACTTAGTCACATAACATTTAAGTTGTTAAACATATGAGATTTTTCAATACAAATATAATTTCAGCTTAATATCGGCCACCAGACACGCCTGACAGACTGAGACGAAGCACAAACATCACCTCGGGACATCCACTAATTTATGCTAATTGTGAACAGAGATTTTAATCCTGTCTGAATCTTTAGACAAAAATCCACAGAAAATGAGCTGCCATATTTCTGTGATGACAGACTTCCCCTGACGACGCTAATCCTCTGCAAATCAAATTTCAGACATTGTTTGTTTTCGGTGGGCATCCTCGTTCCCCTGGAAACACGCTTTCAATCTTCTTCCTGTCAATAGAAATGGAGGGAAGTTTTTCTTTTTGGGGGGGGGGGGTAAAGCTGAAGGTTTATTTTACCAAACCATGAAGTGACAAAATGTTAAATGTTAAAGGGCACTGGTGATTCCAGGAACATATAAAACATTACCTCGCTGGTGTTAATGCATTTCTGAAAAAGTGGGTCATTGAGGGTCATTCCTGAATTACAAAGACTCCATAACGGCTTCCTTTTAATGCAAACACACCAGATCATGCTAATAATAATATTATAATAGAGCTTTATTTGAAAAGCACTTTTCAGAGACAGGATGCAGCTCAAAGTGATTTAACAATTTGGGACACAACATAAGATGAACAGAAAGTAAGCCACTCAATTCAAGGACCATTTTAAGAGGTATTGTCACATGTGACTCCATGAGGGTCAAATAGCCAAGAGGATAAACACACACACACACATATATACAACAGATAAGCCACTTCAAATAAGTAAGAAAGACACAAGAGAAAAATAAATAAATGCAATAAAATCATTAAAATTATAAAAATAATACATGGGGAAAATGATAATAATAATATTTAAGATAATACTTCAAAGAAAAAATTAAATAGTTGTATTATTTGTATACGTTTATTTACCAAGCGCTTCATCAGGTGTTCAAAGACCCAATAAAATAGAATAAAAGTTGAGGTAAAAACAAGTTTTCGTCATTAAAAAAAATCGACTACTATGCCTCTCGTATTTCCTGGTACAACCCTGTCTCCTAAAAATTACGTTCCCACAGAACTAAACTGCATTCTCAATTACGTTTAGCTAGAAACGTATTTACTCCCACATTACGTTAGTTATGAACGTATCTCAAATACGTTTATTTTTTACATATCTTCTAGAAACATGTTTTCTCCCAGGTCATTTATAAATATCATTTTAGAGCACACCTTTGAAATCGACAATCGGGCTCGATATATGGTTAAATTAAAATCAGTAGGCGAGGCTGTAATTTCGCCAGCTGTTACTCTCATGAGCGAGGCAGAACATAATAGTTTTAACATGCCAAAAAGCTGCTGTGTCGTTCATTGCACCTCAAACATTAAAACAAATCCAGAGTTACGTGTTTCTGTACTTCCTCTAAGAAGAAAGGACAGTAACAGAAGAGCTCTGTGGCTTCAGGCTTGATCGCCGTTCAAATGACAGCGTTGGTTTCCCCAAAAGTGGGCGGGGCTGTAAAGTGAAGTAGATTTGACTGTCATCTATTATTTCTAGAACACTGGCATGTAATTCTTATTACATGCCAGTGTTTTATCTTTTTATTTATTTGTTTTTATTTTAAATCGTATAATGTCGGACTTTTTTTGTCGTCTTTGAGGAAAAGAAATGGGGTTTAGAGATTCAAAATACTGAAATCTGTATTTTTTAAAATCTCTTCCTTCTAATTTGTTATTCTTTTCTAAATAACACACTGTTATTTACTCAACAATAGCACACAATTATCCTTGTTTTTATTTATTCGTTTAATTCTATAATCTTGGGCATTTCAGCATGCTTTTTAGCCGTAAATAAAGTCACCAGAAACAGACGGGACATTTCGAGATTTAGGATGGCCCAAGACACTACACTACCCATAATCCCCAGCTATCGTTTGGGACTACAGTCCGTTGACAAACCCCGTGATGTTGCGCCAAGGTTACGCCGAGCGTCAAGCTCTTTGAAATGGAACGAAACCACGGCAGACTATTCAAAACTGGACTCGAACGCCCCACCAGAACTACACATGCTGGCTATTGTGTTTCGCAACATGTTCTCTATGGCACGTCTCTACTGGGAATTGTAGTTTTAAAAGACGTTTTTCCCAAATGTAGAAGTTGACAGTATTAAACTGTGTACAGCCCTGGAGGTTTAGGCGATAGGAAACACATTGGTGTGTACACATTTAAAACATGTAATTACTAAATGGGTGAAACTCGTTTGTGTCCATAATGGGCAGCATTAATATATACCCACATGACAGCTCATTGTTACTTTGTTATTCTACTCCACTACAATTCAGAGGTTAACCTGGTATTTTTACTCCACTACATTTAGTTTAGTTACTTTGCAGATTCTGATTAATGATGTGGAATATAAACAACCCTTAAAGCAGACTTTAGTTACACCTAAATACAATTCAGGGAAGGTGATTGTCAAGTGCCAACAATCAGGAGAGATATTTGATAGTTGGTGCTTGAGAAGACTAAACATTTATCTGCAGATCTTTATAAAGTATATTCATTACTCGTTATTCTCTACTAATAGTTAATTAAAAACTGTATAATGGCTATTTTGCACATCCCTTTCAAGATTTCAAGGTTTTCTAAGGTGTATTGATCTTATACACAACTTGGGTCGCAGGTTCCTCAACAGACATCTATCAATATGTGTGTACTGTATACCTCCACCATTAAACTGTCATATTCTGCACATTTCTTATTCTATCTACATACATAAGAGTATAATTAATGTGTATAATATCATTTAAAATAAGTGTTTCAACATAGTTAACATTGCAGGAAAGCAATATTTAGACGTTAAGTACTTTGTCAGGCTTAATATTCATCTGTAGATAGATACCCCCAGAGCTTTTTTCTTGTTTAAAAGAAGACCTTAACCTAAAGTATTTTTAATGTGTTAATAAAGGTTAATTCGTTTTTCTGTTTTGCACATCCTCCTATTAATATCTTTGTACATCCAGCACTAAACTGTTTTATTGTAGAGATCACTTAGTATCTTCTTGACTTTTTATATTCTATATTTCTATCATTGACCTTCTACTTTCCCCTATGAAAGTATGTACTCTTAATATTGTTTTGATCAAATAAGATTATTCAACAAAAATAATTCAATAACATGCTTTAACCACTAGGCGGTGCACACAAGGTACACACAGCATACTAATAATAACTTTGTATTATTAGTGTAGACACTTATGTATAACATCTGAAGATGTGTAGTTTTATTCATGTTTTTACATAATTTTACAGGATATTGCTATACTATTTCTCTTGTTTTACTTCTTCACATTAATATCTGATTTGTAAAACATCACAGACAGAAAGGCATAGGCTATCCGTCATTTAACAGTAAGCTATTGAAATTGTGATTCCATAGATGTGTCTCCCATCACCCAAATCCCCTGACTATTCTCTCAACTCAATATTTAGATTCTTATATTCAAAGAAAATCAGTAATATCTTTAAAAACTACAAGTCCTGTTCTATCAGCTGTGCGTAAATATAACCTATATACCAATTGGATCAAATATAAAAGTCAGCCGAATTACTATTGATACTGCAAGGAGACGTATTTTGTGAAAAGAAATTGAAGATGTTGTTTAATTGCTGATATATCTATGATCCACGTCAAGTATTCAGTTTTGGCAGCAGTTCTCCTGTTTGTCTCTCTCTATAAATAAAGAATTACGGCAGATGTGTAATATTTAATGCAGCCGAACCGTGTATTACAATGCCGTTATGTGATGACTTCCAAAGAGAAAAGCAAGCACACTCTGAATTAGGTATTATTTTATTTTTCGTTGTCGGATATCATATCTCCATATCATATCAACACCATATCCCAGCGTGCATTGCGGCTAAAACATCCAATCAAAAAGCTTCAAGCTGAGGATCTTGGGTAATCAGTTTAGTGGGTTTGTGGTGTGTATCGCTCAAAATGTCCCGTCTGTTTCCGGTGACTTTATTTACGGCTAAAAAGCCCAAGATTATAGAATTAAATGAATAAATAAAAACAAGGATAATTGTGTGTTATTGTTGAGTAAATAACAGTGTGTTATTTAGAAAAGAATAATAAATTAGAAGGAAAAGATTTTAAAAAATACAGATTTCAGTATTTTGAGGCTCTGAGCCCCATTTCTTTTCCTCACAGACGGAAAAAAAGTCAGACATTATACGATTTAAAATAAAAACAAATAAATAAAAGATAAAACACTGGCATGTAATTTACGTTAGAATAAATAGAATGGTTTTGAATAATAGATGAGAGTAAATCTACTTCACTTTACAGCCCCGCCCACTTTTGGGGAAACCAGCGCTGTCATTTGAACGGCGATCAAGCCTGAAGTCACAGAGCTCTTCTGATACTGTCCTTTCTTCTTAGAGGAAGTACAGAAACACGTAACTCTGGATTTGTTTTAATGTTTGAGGTGCAATAAACGACACAGCAGCTTTTTGGCATGTTAAAACTATTATGTTCTGCCTCGCTCATGAGAGTACAGCTGGCGAAATTACAGCCTCGCCTACTGATTTTAATTTAACCATATATCGAGCCGATTGTCGATTTCAAAGGTGTGCTCTAAAATGATATTTATAAATGACTATTATCATTATTATAAGCAAGACAATAAATGGCAAAGATATGTAGAAAATAAACGTATTTAAGTTACATTCATAACTAACGTAACGTGGAAGAAAATATGCTTCTAGAAGATATGTAGAAAATAAACGTATTTGAGATACGTTCATAACTAACGTAACGTGGGAGAAAATACGTTTCTAGCTAAACGTAATTGAGAATGCAGTTTAGTTCTGTGGGAACGTAATTTTTAGGAGACAGGGTTGCCTGGTATGGTGTTGGAGCGTAGTGGAGAAAAGCTGCTTCTCCAGGTTTTTGGGGGGGATTTTTGGAATATTTAAAAAGCCAACTGCCTGTCTGTGTGTGTGTGTTTACAAAATATATTCTTATGCAGCGCCCTGTCCCAGACCAGCAGACAGCAGCATCAGAGGTTGATGCCACGGTGACAGCTGCTTAACCCAACACCCTCTATTTATCCGTCAGTGTCACTCCTGCCTCTTCAACCTTCACCCCCCTCTTCGTTTTGGTCTTCAAAGCGGGTCACAATTCAACATGGCAGCCCTTGGCAATTATCATTTAATTGTGCCCTCCGTGGAAGGCGTGGAAACACTCACACAGCTGCATCCTCCAATTAATCCCTCACTAGCAGATTATTAATTAAACCCAATCCTTCACATCCCTGTGAAAGCAAATAAATGGCAAATCATTATGATGGTAATTGCATGTTGCAACGGTGAAACTGGTCATTAGTGCTCATATTTTATGCATGCATGAAACACTGTTCCTGAGACCTTGGAGCTGTGTTAACTACAGTGAGACATTTTGATCAGGGAGCAGTCTGTGTTGGCTTCCACTAAAAAGCCTGTTCATTATATATGTGTGTGGTGTGTGTGTGTGTGTGTGTATGTGTGTGTGTGTGTGTGTGTGTGTGTGTGTGTGTGTGTGGTGTGTGTGTGTGTGTGTGTGTGTGTGTGTGTTTGGGTGTGTGTACACTTGTATCTGTTTTTAAATTATGTGTTTCCATTGGTGAAATAATATGAAAAACAGCAAGAGTACCATGCATACATTCAAGATAACATTGAGGATATATGATATGATTAGAGTCGGGAGTAGGGATCATTTTAGATTGATATAGTTTCTGCAGATAGAGTGTGTGTGTGTGTGTGTGTGTGTGTGTGTGTGTGTGTGTGTGTGTGTGTGTGTGTGTGTGTGTGTGTGTGTGTGTGTGTGTGTGTGTGTGTGTGTGTGTGGACTAGCATTACTATACTTGTGGGGACCTACATCTGTTTACATAGTCACGTGTGAGGACTCACCTCCCTTATGGGGACAAATTGGAGGTGCCCATGAGGGGAATCATTAATTTTAGGGTGAGTATACAAACATGGTAAGTGCTTGTACTACTACTGTATGTTTGTGAGGACCAATTAAGGGTAAAGGGGACATATTCTGCTGATGTTCAGGTGTATATCAGTGTGTAGTGTCTCTACTTTAAAGAGTCCTCTCCTGCTGATGTTCAGGTGTATATCAGTGTGTAGTGTCTCTACTTTAAAGAGTCCTCTCCTGCTGATGTTCAGGTGTATATCAGTATGTAGTGTCTCTACTTTAAAGAGTCCTCTCCTGCTGATGTTCATGTGTATATCAGTATGTAGTGTCTCTACTTTAAAGAGTCCTCTCCTGCTGATATTCAGGTGTATATCAGTATGTAGTGTCTCTACTTTAAAGAGTCCTCTCCTGCTGATATTCAGGTGTATATCAAGTATGTAGTGTCTCTACTTTAAAGAGTCCTCTCCTGCTGATATTCAGGTGTATATCAGTATGTAGTGTCTCTACTTTAAAGAGTCCTCTCCTGCTGATGTTCAGGTGTATATCAGTATGTAGTGTCTCTACTTTAAAGAGTCCTCTCCTGCTGATGTCCAGGTGTATATCAGTATGTAGTGTCTCTACTTTAAAGAGTCCTCTCCTGCTGATTTTCAGGTGTATATCAGTATGTAGTGTCTCTACTTTAAAGAGTCCTCTCCTGCTGATGTTCAGGTGTATATCAGTATGTAGTGTCTCTACTTTAAAGAGTCCTCTCCTGCTGATGTTCAGGTGTATATCAGTATGTAGTGTCTCTACTTTAAAGAGTCCTCTCCTGCTGATGTTCAGGTGTATATCAGTATGTAGTGTCTCTACTTTAAAGAGTCCTCTCCTGCTGATGTTCAGGTGTATATCAGTATGTAGTGTCTCTACTTTAAAGAGTCCTCTCCTGCTGATGTTCAGGTGTATATCAGTATGTAGTGTCTCTACTTTAAAGAGTCCTCTCCTGCTGATGTTCAGGTGTATATCAGTACGTAGTGTCTCTACTTTAAAGAGTCCTCTCCTGCTGATGTTCAGGTGTATATCAGTATGTAGTGTCTCTACTTTAAAGAGTCCTCTCCTGCTGATGTTCAGGTGTATATCAGTATGTAGTGTCTCTACTTTAAAGAGTCATCTCCTGCTGATGTTCAGGTGTATATCAGTATGTAGTGTCTCTACTTTAAAGAGTCCTCTCCTGCTGATGTTCAGGTGTATATCAGTATGTAGTGTCTCTACTTTAAAGAGTCCTCTCCTGCTGATATTCAGGTGTATATCAGTATGTAGTGTCTCTACTTTAAAGAGTCCTCTCCTGCTGATGTTCAGGTGTATATCAGTATGTAGTGTCTCTACTTTAAAGAGTCCTCTCCAGCTGATGTTCAGGTGTATATCAGTATGTAGTGTCTCTACAGCAGTGTTTCTCAAACTTTTTCATACCACTTAACCAATAAAAAAACACTCGCGGACGACCTAACTCCACAAATATCCGCCTTAAATTGAACTGTTTCAGGGTGCCATTAAAACTCTCTAAAATCTTTAAATGTATCGTAAACATTTCTATTTGTCTTTTAAACGAGTCTTTTCGGTTTTCACTGCGTTGTTTTTTCCTATATTTGTTAAACTGCTCTTTGGTCAACCTTTGTTTTGAAATAGAAAGTGTCTACATCGCCTGATTGTAACCCCGGGTTATGTAAAAAGCATACTCTTGAATAATCAGTTATTCAAGCTGTTACATAAAGCTGTGTTATATATTCTGATGACACAGCCAGCAGGTCGATGTACTGTAACACGCTGAATCAATAACGATGAGTTCGATGATTTTTTATCTTCACGGTCATCTGTATACTTCCTTACTCTCTAATGCTGGTTTATTTCTATTTCTGTTTATAGATGTGTATATTTTAGAATTCTTTATTTCTACTGTTTTAATTTGTTACTATGTGCAATGCCTTGTTTTGTTGTATGCTGCTGCAACAAAAAAACATTATTTTATTTTTATTTTATGTCAATTTGATGGATGAGCACAGGATTTTGTGATATTTGTTTCACTTCTAATCTAGCGCCACCATCAGGTCAAAAGTTGTATTTTATTCCTTGTCTTTAATCAGAGTGCATCAGCGTTTGCTCTGTCTCTCAGTCCACTGAAATATCATAACAATTATCAGAGGGATTGTCATGAATACCAGATTGCCAGAGGATGAACCCAATTGACTGTTTTTTGTATTTGTCGATGTTGTACCACCCACAGGCCAATGCTTTCACCCATTCAATGAATTATCTCAACAACTACTTGGCACATAATCAGCTGTTGCTCAAGGGGTTGATGGTTCTCCTCCAAAAGCAAGGTTGGTGGTTCGATCCCTCAGCAGTCAACATGTCGATGGTCCTTTGGCAAGATACTCAACCCATATGGTGTTTGAATGTGTGTGAATGTAACTCTCCTTGAGCAGATGGCACCTCTTCCTCTGAATGAATGTACTGACTGTGAGTGAGTAAATGCCGACTTATTATATAAAAGCGCTTCGAGGGGTCATTAACCCTGTAAAGTCCAAATATAGAAAAACATTAGCAAATATTTGTTTGACCTTTCAGATGTTGTTGTAGGAATGAAAGAGTTTTCAAATTGTGTACGTTTTTATGGAAATGTTGTAATATTGCAATGTTGGGCTTAGGTGGGAACAGCATTTCTGTATTTCTACTCACGTTGTCTGAATAAATATATTGAACAACTAAGGATTCATTTGCAGGATTCATTGCTTATCAGTATATAGCATGAATAATAATCACACATCAGTCATATTTTGTATGACTGGAAAAGCGCTATATAAATATTGTCCACCTGTTAATAATAATCCTTATATTTATTATAGCGCTTTATCAAAGACTCTCAAAGCGCTTTACAAATACACATTACACATACAGATCATACATGTAATGGGCATCTACTGTGGACAATACCCACAGGAGCAAATTCGGGTGAAGTGTCTTGCCCAAGGACACAACGGCCTGACGCAGTGGGGCGGGAGCGGGTTTCGAACTGGAGTTCCCCAACGCCCCCTTGATCTGATGATCAAACACACAGACCACTGCGCCACCCGTCCCTATTAAGCCCCGTCCCTATTAAGCCCCATTCCGCCGCGGGCGGGGGAGAAACCACAACATCTGCAAGCAACAGTGTCTGAGAGCTTCTTAAGATTGAATAAACTATGAACGTTTCATATCCATGTAACAGGAAGAAACCCAGCTAACTGATTATATGAAAACAAAATTGCAAACACAAGACTAACGCTGAGCCTCTGAATTAGCCCTGAGCGAAAAAATGCTAACACCATTAGCACAGAACTCACGGTATAAAACATGTATTACTTATCGTAAATGCACATCCAACCCATCGATTAGCATCGTGAGATTACACAGATTCGATAGGTATCGGTATCATCACTCCATGATCACAACACATCACAACACGCAGCATTAGGTAGCCAACACAGCAATATGTCTTACCTTTGTTGTTTGTTAAAAAGTTGTCTTCAATGGCATTAAAACGATAAAAACGCTGCTGAAGGTTAATCCAATGTGTCTGTGTCACTTTGAAATGATTTCTGATAATCCGTCAGCAATAAACCTAGTTTTAAGTTTTCAGATTTCAGAGCGGAAGATAGGTTTCGCTTCCAGAGAAACGGCAAATATGCCCATTTCCACCCAAATGACCCCAGAGGTGGAGTTTTGTTTGCTAAACCTCTCTAAAAAGGTCAAATATAACTTGTTTTGCATCAATCTTGATACAGGGTAGCCTAATTATTATATGTTGTACTTTGGATTCCTAAAGCTTTTAGGCCCCGGCCACACGAGGACGATAACGGATACGCAAACGCAATCGCAAAAAAGGCTTCCGTCCACACGCAATAGACACCGGAAAGTTTCTGTCCCACACCCTATGGTCCACACGAGACAGCTCGTCTAGCTCCAACCGCTGGAGAAGCTGCAGTACATATGCCGAGCCTGTACGTGGCGCTGTAACTTCCTCCACAAAAGCAGCGAAGAAGCATGGTTGTCATGGTTTATTCTCCGCGGTGGGGGCCGAGGGAACCGGGCAGTTTTTCGCCAGTCAACGTGAATTAAAGTTTGAATCTTCGGGACAAAATGATAAAAGTGCCGGTCAAAGGTCTTCTTTGTTATTTATTGAGCTTTAAAACAAATGAATAACGACTCTATATAATATAATAATAAAATACACGGAGCCTCTCTTTTTCCTCCCTCTCTTCGGACAGCGTCAGTGTCTGTCTCATGCAGCAGCTGATCCAGTAATGAGTGACCCGGCCGACAGTAAAAATAAACATATTTATAACTAGTGTAGGGAGTTTGAGAGGTAATTAAAATAGCTAAGGGTGCTGATCTGACTTGAAGTGTGTGTGTCTTGCTGCAGCGGGAGGAGCTGCAGGTGAGCAGAGCTGCGTGTCTCCGTCCTGTCAGATTACACTTCACTTGCGTTTAGGTCCATATCGAGAGAAAGATAAATAATCTGAATTCAGTGTGCAGTTTACTTTGACGCGGGGGTGAGCAGCAGAGGTGGGGAGAGGAGGGGCTATTGCCTCATCATTATCAGAAAATGATCGTATAGGGCGTACACACGGAGCCGTTGGACTCCCCAGAGCGTTGCGTATGCCGTTCTATCCACCTTGGGACCTGTTATCGTTACCGTAGTCGTTTAGTGCCATATTCTGTCGTCCTAGTGTGGCTGAATGGTCTGTATGACACAAAACGGTAACGGAAACGACCGTTATCGTCCTCGTGTGGCCGGGGCCAGTCTCCGATCTCATCATCCAAGGGTCGTTTTCATTATAAGTAATGTTCTGGAAATGTCATTTTTGAGCTTGAGACCTGAAAAACTGGCTTGGGGCTTAACAGGTTAGTCATTTAATCTTTAGTGACTACCCAACTTTTTTTTAAGTCAAAAGTTACTTACTTACTTACTTAATTACTTACTTACTTAAATTATTTACTTACTTACTTACTTAAGAAGTAGTTGCTGACGGACTCGAAATGTGTTAACTTGTGTTTTGAAAGCAGTCAGAATAGCCTATGATGTGCCAACAACATTACTGTTTCTGTATTTTACACCAGGCGAATACACGACTCACGCTGAACTCAGCTTCTCGTCTACAGCTTCCTTTATTAGCTAACTCGTTAGTGAAGTAGACTGCTTGCTGTTTGTTTTGTTGTCGCAGCAGGGGGAGGTCTTATCCCAGCAGGCAACAACTGTTCAGTAAGACCGTGAGAACAGTTTTTCATATCAAAATCATCCTGAATAATAAATGTTTCGCAGTTAAGGGGAGCAAACCGGGATTCAGGTCAGCAGAATCGGGTAAAATGTAACCTGCACAGCACCTGTTCAAGAATTGTGTAAATTGTGATAACGGAGTCCTTTTAAGACTCAAATGAAGAATACATGACTTGTTAAGATTCATACGTTTCTCAGAGCTCTGAAGATAAGGGACACGACTGTCTCCTATCACAATCTGGCCCTTAATTGTGTGCTGACAGGCATATGTTCTGGTCACTTTATGTTAAAAGCACTGTCAGAGGATCCATCTGTGTGTGTGTGTGTGTGTGTGTGTGTGTGTTATCTATATTTACGCTGCGTGCCATTCGCCACATGTGCATTCTTCATTTAAGTGTTAGTGCTCCAAGGCCAATGTTGACACTTGGATTAGAGATGGGGTGGAGGAAGGGAGAGGAGCTGGGCTTAAATACTGCGTGACCATCAGAGGACGGGAGTGAAAATAAACGATAAGATGGAGGGAGGGGGACGCTGCACTGCATGTTGGGGGATTTAAAGGCCTGAGGAGGGCGTACGAAAACTTGCATGCTTCGGAGATTCCGGCCCGAGCTGCGTATCTACTCTGTTGTCTATTTTAGTCCTGCATGAATCTCCTTTACTCATTGTGCATCAGAGGTGGGAAGTAGTGGAGTACAATTACTTTGTTACTGTACTTAAGTACATTTTTCTGGTATCAGTACTCCACTACTTATTTTTCTGACGACTTTTTACTTTGACTTCTTACATGTTGAACCCAAATACCTGTACTTTCTACTTCTTACATGTTGAACACAAATACCTGTACTTTCTACTTCTTACATGTTGAACCCAAATACCTGTACTTTCTACTTCTTACATGTTGAACACAAATACCTGTACTTTCTACTTCTCACATGTTGAACTCAAATACCTGTACTTTCTACTTCTTACATGTTGAACACAAATACCTGTACTTTCTACTTCTTACATGTTGAACACAAATACCTGTACTTTCTACTTCTTACATGTTGAACACAAATACCTGTACTTTCTACTTCTTACATGTTGAACTCAAATACCTGTACTTTCTACTTCTTACATGTTGAACACAAATACCTGTACTTTCTACTTCTTACATGTTGAACACAAATACCTGTACTTTCTACTTCTACATGTTGAACACAAATACCTGTACTTTCTACTTCTTACATGTTGAACTCAAATACCTGTACTTTCTACTTCTTACATGTTGAACACAAATCCCTGTACTTTCTACTTCTTACATGTTGAACACAAATACCTGTACTTTCTACTTCTTACATGTTGAACACAAATACCTGTACTTTCTACTTCTTACATGTTGAACACAAATACCTGTACTTTCTACTTCTTACATGTTGAACACAAATACCTGTACTTTCTACTTCTTACATGTTGAACTCAAATACCTGTACTTTCTACTTCTTACATGTTGAACTCAAATACCTGTACTTTCTACTTCTTACATGTTGAACTCAAATACCTGTACTTTATACTTCTTACATGTTGAACTCAAATACCTGTACTTTCTACTTCTCTCATTTTCCAAACAGCTGGTTCCTTTAGTCTGAATGTGTGTTTGGTGCGTGATCATTATTCTGTAGAGTCATTGCGTGCCTATTGATTGGAACACGATCCGTGTATCCATCACTTCCTGGTCTTCTCTAAAGAAGAGGGACCGATGGAAACGTTGTCATGTTGCCGTTGTTCACCATGGAAACATTCATTAGCTAACAATGACATTATTGTTCTATTAATATAAAGGGAGGTCAGGTACTCTTTAAAGCAGCTGCTAGCTATGGGTACTTTTTACTGAAGTACATTTCAAAGCCTCTTTACTTTTACTTGAGTAAAGAAGTTAGTCAGTACTTCTATTTTTAAACACGAGTATCTGTACTTCTACTTGAGTAAAGGATGTGTGTACTTTTGCCATCTCTGTATCTTCTCTGTTGCATATTTTTAGTGGACTTTTGCATGATTCTCCTTTACTCATTGGACACCAGTGCCAGCGTAGCTATTGAATCCCCCCCCCTCTACTTTACTTATACTTGCAGACTCAGTTGCACATCCTGCGATACAAACTTAAAGGGTACTTTGTCCTGACGTACACAGACGCGGCCATGTTTCACATATCAGACGTTAATATCGCAGGTGAATTTCTCAGAGGAGACGTTTGATCTGATTTCTTCTTTGTTGTTCACCTCTGCTCGCCTGCACTCCCGTAGCAGTGTGAGTCCTCGGAGGTTGAGGGATACAAAAGCTCTGAGTAAAGCTCAGAGTACCCATTCATTTCCTGCCGACATATTACACAGAGTGATGCATGGCCTGTAGCTTTACTTGATTTATCAAAAATACACAAAGAGCACGACACAGCCAAACAAAAAGATGGGAAAAGGCCATTTGGAACCTGCTGAATGGGAGTGCTATATTTGCATAATTGGTTGTTTGCTTCAAAATGATGAATACACCAAAACACACGCATGAAAAACAGGGAGTTGTGTGTGTCCACCGCCAATCGAGCATCATATGTTTGTCTCTGCTTCTCTGCTTCTTGGGATTGCCGTGAGTTTAAAGCATGATACAAATGACAGGAAAAAATTCAAAATTGCATTACCAGCCACAGAAATACATTAAGACATGAAGCCGAACGCTCGTAAACACAGGCGAGCAAACAAAAGTGATTATCTTTCAAACCTGAATAATACATGAAGGTGATCCACGCTTTTGCTTTTTAATAATAAAAACCTCAGGGAGTGCTGACGACGTTCAATTTCAGAGGCTTTTTTCTCTGTGAAGATCTGATAACGCGGATTGTCATCTCGCCGCCGGTTGGCTCCGTTTATTTGACATTGGAGCGTCAATTCGGGTGAAACGCGGCGACATTTCTATGTTTGTCAGCCTCTGAATCTAAAAGTCCCTCCTGCTGTATCCTTCCATACCTCCAACCTTATAATGGACCCACTTAAAATGTTCAGTTCTTTGCTGGCTGTAATTTTCCACAAAGATTCCATGTTCAGCTGTTATATTTAACACCATGAATAACAGCTAGCCACCCTCACCTTACCTCTCAATCAAGCCCCCTTTGTGATCAGCTGGAGTGTGGCGTCCAATCAGAATCATCAGCAGGAATGATTGTTTCCACTGGGCCCGGATATAA